>NW_016806413.1:2573061-2628255 GCF_001698545.2 Rhinopithecus bieti
TTTTTTTTTTTTTTTTTTTTTACTAGCTACTGGAAAGACAGATGAAAGTAATGATGGCTTCTGATTTCAAAGAGCTCACAGACCAGTGAGAAAAAAAGAAGGTGAGCAGAGAACATCAACCTAGGGTGCTCTCATGAGGGTCTGAACACGTTGCAGGAGGTTGTGGAGGAACGCTTAATAAGGGTGCAGAAAGGTTTTGGTGGGGGGCTGGCCCTTGGGGCCGGGTAGTGATGGGTGGAGGAACTGGTCAGCCTGTGCAGCTGGGGCTGGAGGGACATTCCCAGCACAGCAATCAGCTCATGGGGTGCAGAGAAGCACAGTGTGACTGGGAAGGGTGACAAGTCCAAAGTGCTTAGTCCCAAAGGAAGAGGTTGCCTGCCTGGGAAGCACCACGCAGGCCAAGGCATTTTTATTCTATCCTGCAGGCAGTGAGGAAACTAGAGTTGGTTTTAAGTAGGACACAGTCTCCTTCCTTGCTTTTTTGTTTTTGTCTTTTTTTTGTTTTTGAGACAGAGTCTTGCTCTGTTGCCTAGGCTGGAGTGCAGTGGCGTGATCTCGGCTCACTGCAAGCTCCACCTCCTGGATTCACGCCATTCTCCTGCCTCAGCCTCCAGAGCAGCTGAGACTACAAGGACCCGCCACCATGCCCAGCTAATTTTTTGTATTTTTAGTACAGACGGGGTTTCAGTAGAGACGGGGTTTCACCGTATTAGCCAGGATGGTCTTGATCTCCTGACCTGGTGATCCACCTGCCTTGGCCTCCCAAAGTGCTGGGATTATAGACGTGAGCCACTGCGCCTGGCCTCCTTCCTTCCTTTTTTACAGCATGACTGGATTTGAAAAGAAGAAAAGATAACTCTACCAATGTGAAAACAGAAAATACCCAAAAATAATGTATCTGCTAAGATAGGTTAAAATATAATCTTTGTTCTTCTATATTAAGATATCAAATTCTAAATCATTAATAATGGGGCAGAATCACCTTTTGATTGATCAGAATCAATCCAATGCTGAGCACAGCTATCTGGACATGGTGCACACTCTGTGGACATCTGTTATAGTGAACAACATGAGTTTAAGCTTTGGAGAGAACCAAGTTAAAGGGGTCTCACTTTTTATGGGTATCATAACTGAACCCTGCCTTGAGAAACTGACTACAGATGTCTAGAAATGTGTGCCAGATAATGTTTCAATGGAAACCACTGTATACAAATAATGACTCTGATTTCTCAAGAAGAATATATGAAAACATAAAGCAACAAGTCTAATTGTGTTAAAACCAGGAAAATAAGAGCACCGTGCATATTCATGAAATACGACAAAAATGACTTCTCTGGTTTCCCCTGTCCTTATAGCCATTAAGGAAAAGGCAGCATGTTCCTCAGAGAATAGTCTGGCCCAGAAACCCATGCCTGTTGGTTGGAAAGACCTGCCATCTGCCATCCTGAGTGGCATGCTTCGGTGACACTAAGAAGGGAGGTTTGCATGTTGGCTACAGAGTGGTGAGGTTTACGGGTTGGGAATTACTGGAATTCTCTGCAGGTTCTAGTCTGCAGGAAGGTAACAGGTAGGAACTTTGAAGGTTTTCTCCAAGCTGCACAAAGGGCTCAACTCCATGAAGTCCCTATACCAAAAGCAGGGTTGTGTCTAGGTGCTATGGGAGGCAAGAAGGTAGGCGTTACCCTTGGTAGGACTGGCCCATTATTTAATGTGCCCTGGACACATAGCCATGTGGGGAGAAGAGGACAGTCGGTGCTCTGCTCTCTATTGCCCGCTTCTAGGTACTCAGGAGCACTGGAGTTAGCTTCCTAACCTAGGGAAATCCCCTCATCATATCCACCCCCAAACACTCCCCCTGCACGCGCCAGCCAGATGACTTTCATAACCTACATTTTGCCTGTCCAGATGTCAATGAAGATGATGCCAAGTGGATTTTCACAATCTTCAAACACTGACAGGCTTCTTCCAAAATTCATAAGTAAACATTGGAGCTAACTTAATGAAAGTTTGTTGCCTTGCTGCTTTGACATCAAACACTGGCCCTAAAGTCAGGCTTTGCTTTTATAGGGTTGCTTTGAAAATATAAATAAAGTTCTCTTCTACCTCCAGAACCAGAATCTCCCACCAGTACCCTACACGGAACAACTTGGAGCAAGGAGGGAAGGCTGAAATGAACAAAAGGTTTTTTTCCTTACTGAGAAATCCAAGATGGAACACAAACCCAGCTGAGCACTACAGGTTGAGTCAAGGACTCCAATTTGCCCAGGATGGTGGGCTCTAGTCACAGAGATCACCTTATTCAGTGAGGGATCACTACAAGGTAGGAGGGGAAGACTTGAACTTCCAGAGAGTCAAGACCAGACAGAGTTCTTCAATCCTGTCCGAAGCAGTAGCACGAAGTACCACAGCTGGAAAGTCCCTTACAAATAACAGTGCAGTCCTTTCATTTTACATATAGGCAGGTTGCCTTCTTTCTTTGGGCCTCAGTTCCCTAATGTGACAAGTGACCAGAGCAGAGTACCGAGGATAAGAATCTTGGGTATCTTGGTAGTTGAATAATTCTTATTACCAACACACCAAGCTCTTTCCAGATAGGGATAATCACTTTTCACCTCCCAGCTCAGAGAACGCCTTTAAAACATATTCAAATCCTATGCAGTCTAAAAGCTTGACAAGAATTCTTATTTTGGCAAGATTCATGAAATGATAGTCCACAGAAGAGCACATTCAAATGGCCAACAAACACAAGGAAGGATGCCCAACCTTAGGGGTTGTCAGGGAAACGCAAATCACAGCAACGATATGCTATCGCTGTCACTCTTTTTAATTTTTACCAATCTGATAGGTGAGAAATCCCACTGCTGGTGGGTCAGGCTGGGTATGGCTCAACATCACTGGTGGGAATGTAAATTCATTCAATTGTTTAAGAAAGCAATCTGATGACATAAGTTTCAACTTAAAGCACACACTTCCTTACACTTGGATCTCACTTCTGACAGTCTTCCCTTTGGTAGACACTGTTGGGTTGGTTTCCTACTAAGCATCCATTTCCCCTCTCCTCTTTCTAACAGAAAGCTAGCTTTCTTACGTATCCATCCCCGCCCCCTACACAACTCACCTCATCTTCACCTACAGCTTCTCCCAAGGACCTATCAGGTCTAAGAATAATCCTATCCCCTTGTGCATGATTGGCTTGGGAATACAGGCCTCAGCCATCACTGCTGGCATTCTCCTGGCCTCATGGTTAGGTTTAGGATTGGACATGTAACCTACTCTGGATCAACGGAACTACAGCAGAAGTTTTCTAGGGGATTCTGGGAAACATAGTCCCTCATTCTTCCATGAGATAACAGAAGCTCCCCTCCTCCTTTGGCTGTTATTGCATTCAGTGTTCAGGCCAGCAATGACTGCACCGACCTTGCCTTTTGTCTGAGAATGAAGCACAAAAGGAGAACAAGAACTTACATGAAACCATATCTGCAAGCACTCTGTCACTGACCTTCCGTGCCAATGAATCCCTTTTGTTTTCTTTGTGACTTATGACATATTTTAAACACAGAGAAAGGTAAAGAATAAAGTAAAAAATACCCAAGTACCCACAACTCAGCTTCCACAAATGTTTATGTTTTGCCACATGCTCCAGTTTTCTGTGCTAAATCAAACTTTACAGACACATTTGAAACTCCTTTTGTAGGTCTTCACTGACTTCATTCCTCTCCCTCCCTCTCCAAAAGCAATCACTATTGTGAAGTTGGAAGGTAACCTTCCCTTCCCTTTTAATATTTATATTACATATGTATTAGGTTGAACTACAGGAATTGACCAATATCCACCTTTTTACCTACATATTTTACCTACACATATGTATTGTGTATAGTTAAACCTCATATACATACAAAAGTTTCTTTTATAAACGGCATCATTGAAGTCATCACTACAATTTTGGGGTTTACCCATATTGATCCCTATCATTTTAACAGACAGTCTGAATTGCATTGATTAGAGGTGCCATAAAGTGTGTCTTCATCTCCTACAGATGGATATTCAGGTTGTTTTCCTTTTTTTTTTTTCCTGTCACAGTTGCTGTGACTGACATCTTGGTGCATCTTCTTGTATAAATAGAGGAGTTTCTCTGGAGTAGAAAACCAAAATGGAATTGCTGGGTAGTGGGTGGTCTTCAGATTTGCTAGATGCTGCAGCTCTGTCTGAATTTAAAAGCCTGCCATCCAGGTATGAAGTTCTACTTCAGTGCTTCCTCTCAGTTTTGTCAGATGTCAACACGTTAACTGTTGGCTGTGAAATGGTTGCTTTTAGAGGCTTTACTGTGCATTTTCCTGATTACTAATTGAGCATCTTTTCATGTTTATGGATTAGTCAGTTTCCCTTTTCTGCAAAGAGCTTTTGTCTACACTTTGCCCATCTCACTACTGGTTTGTTAGTGATTTTCTTTTCTTTTTCTTTTTTTTTGAGACAGAGTTTTGCTCCTGTTGCCCAGGGTGGAGTGCAATGGCGCGATCTCGGCTCACTGCAACCTCCGCCTCCCAGATTCAAGCAATTCTCCTGTCTCAGCCTTCCAAGTAGTTGGGATTACAGGCACCCGCCATCACGCCCAGCCAATTTTTGGTAATTTTAATAGAGATGGGGTTTCACCATGTTGGCCAGGCTGGTCTTGAACTCCTGACCTCAGGTGATCCACCCGCCTTGGCCTCCCAAAATGCTGGGATTACAGGCATGAGCCATTGCGCCTGGACTGTTTGTTAGTGATTTTCTTACTGAATCCTGGATTAGGCTTACTAAAGCCTGAATTAGTTTTTTGTTACATGTTGCAAATATCTTCTCCCAGTGAAGGTCTTGTATTTCCATCTCTTAATAATGGTTTCTACTGTCATTCATAAATTTTAACTTTTATGTCATGAAAATTATTAATCTTTTCCTTTTATCTTTGTGCTTTTTGTGTGTGTCTTGTGTAAGAAATCTTTCCCTCCCTGAGGTCATAAAATATTTGCCTGTTTTCTTGTAAACATTTTAAAACTTTGTCTTTCACATTTAGGTCTTAGATCCATCTGGAATTTATTTTTGTTGTGAGATACGAGAAAGCTATCTACTTTTCTACTTCCCTATATAAAAAATCAGTCATCCTAGCATAGCAAATTTACTTGGCTCCCTTCTCCCACTGATTGACAATGCCACCTCTGAAATATAATGCTGATGTGCCCTAGGCCAGAGGGTCAGACTAGAGAAACCAAATATGACATGTTGATCTCTGAAAAATACCATATTTTAAAATACCTTCATGGAAAAAAAAAAAAAAAAAAAAAACCCTATTTCATTGGGCAAGACTATCTTCTTTATTCTTTGGATTGTTTTTTCTTGGCTCTTTAGTATTCTACAAGAACCTTAGGATTAGCTTGTTAAATCCTGTGAAAACCTTTTTTGAAGCTTTTGTTGAAATTGTACTGAATTAACATATTAATCTGGGGAAACTTGCCGTTTTTACAGTATTCATTTATATTGCCATTTATTTAGTCATTCTGTCTTGGCTTTCAAAACATTTAAGTTATCTCTACACACGTCTCATACTTGTTATTAGATTTATTTTTGAGTTTCTTAGTTTTTAGAATAAAATCTTTTACATTTTATTTTCTACTAAGAAGTTGCAAGTATTTAGCAGTGCTATCAAACTGGTATCCATTAAACTTTTTGAATTGACAGAACAGTTCTAATCATTTAGATTATATTGTGTTTTCTAAGTAGACTACCATATGGTCTGAAAAACATGAAATTTCTTTCCTTTCGAATCTTTATGCTCCTTATTTCTTTTCCCTGTTGTGTCGTAGTGGCTGGGACTCCCAGTACACAATGCCAGAAAGAAGTGGTGAAGTTGGGCACCTTTGCCTTATTTCTGCATGTTTCACTATTCAGGATGTACGCTGTATGTTTTTGGTAGATGCCCTTTGTTAGGCCCTCTCATCACATTGGAAATAACTTTTTTAAAAATTGGGACTATGTGTCAAATTTCTATCAAAAGCTTTTCATACATTAATTGAGATGACTAACACCTTCTTCTTTAATCTGTGACAGCAGTCAATTCTACCAGCAGCCCAGCTACGAAATCAGAATTTCCCAGATGACTGACCGACACCAGAAGGGCAAGAGAAGATGAGCCGGCATAAGCTCTAAGGTGCTGAGGTAGGCAAGTTCCAGTGACCCCATGGTGCCCCCGATCCTTTATTCTAGCAGCCAGTTCAACAAATAAGGAATGCTGACTTTCTGTCCACTTCTCAGAGATGCTACAAACCAGAAGGCGAAAAAAACGTAGGCTGGTTTCCTACTACCTCCAAGTCCCAGGCTAGAAAAACAGACGTCTTTAGTACAGGTTTTGCTCCTGGCATCTTCTCCTCTCTTTGTCTTTACGGCAAAGGAATAGAAGAGATGGAAGAAGAACTTTTTTTTTTTTTATCTGCAGCAGAGGAAAGTCACTTATGCTAAGAAAAGGACTTCAGGCCAGGCGCAGTGGCTCACGCCTATAATCCCAACACTTTGGGAGGCCAAGGCAGGTGTATTTCTTGAAGTCAAGAGTTCAAGACCAGCCTGGGCAACATGGTGAAACCCCATATCTACCAAAAATACAAAAGTTAGCAGGGCACGGCGGCACATGCCTATAGACCCGGCTACTCAGGAGGCTGAGCTGGGAGGATAAAATGTGCCAGGGGAGGTCGAGGCTGCAGTGAGCCATGTTTGTGCCATGTCACTCCAGCCTAGGTGACAGAATGAGACCCTGTCTCAGAAAAAAAAAGAAAGAAAGAAAAGTAAAGGACTTCAGCAGTAAGCCAGTCCAGGGGAAAGAAGGAAGGGGTGGCCACTGACAGTGATAACATGACGCTGCAAAGAAGTGTCTCCATGGATGAACTGAGGACATCCACCAGCCATCAGTGACCTTGTCTTTCTAAATGTTATTTGTAGGGAAAATTATTGACTCAATAAGCATTTGCTAGCACTTGCTCTAGGCCAGAATCTTGGCTAAGCACTGGGGATCCAGCAGTTCCTGCTTTATAGGAACATTGTCTAGTGAGAGATTGCAACTCTTAAATCAAGGCTTTAAGTCCTATAACAGAAAAATGCAAAATATTATGGAAAAACATGAAAAAATGGGAGGAAGTTTAACTCTAAGTAAAATAATACAAATTTCACAGAGCATCATGGTTTAAGTCTTCTATCAGAAACACTGGCAGAGAAGTCTAATAGTGTGAAAGGCATCAGAGAGATAAACAGGAAAAAATGGGATGTAGAAGAATTAAGGGTCAGAAACAGTCGGGAAGAAAATAAAAGCCAATAGTTACCATTTACTGGGCTGGGCACCACTGTACATGCTCTGTAGCCACTAACACATTTAATTCTCTCCACTTCCCCAAGGTGGTATTATCATCATTCCCTTCAGCCCCACTGAGAAGACAGGAACTAACTGAGAGGCACAGGTGATTTGGTGACCAGCCTCCTAACACCTGGCTCTACTTCCCAGAGAGGACGAAAGGACCTGAAGAAAACATATCCTCCTGGGCAAACACAGGCTCTGGGATGGAATGAGGCAGCTAGTTTAGAAGGAGGGCAACTTGCTCATACTTAAACCAGGCCTCAAACCCCGCTGCTCTGTCTGAATTACTGGGTGCAGATGGCCCTATCGCCATGCAATGCTGGCCCCGAACTTGCACAACCCATACAGTGAACCAGAGCCCTGGGGTTAATTGGCCTCACACACCTTGGATGCCAGTTCATGGATTACCTAATCTAGCCCGCTCCTTGAGGGGCTGGTGAGTCCTCACTCAATCCTACCCCAAATGCCTTGCCCTAGAAGTCCTGCTAACCACATACACTGAGGAGTTCTGGGTAAGACAATTTTTTCCATCTTGTTAAATTTCCCATCAGTGGGAATGCACTTGGGATGACATTCAACTTGACTGCCTTTAATCAGGTTGTGTCCTCAAGAGGCAGTAGTGACATCTGATAGGGCCAGGTTGTCTATCCTAAGTGTGTGTCCACTGACCCGATGAGATGCTGGGAGGCAGACATCCTCGGGTTCCAGTCTCAGGCCCGCTCTTAATGGCCTGTCTCCCCAGGCAGACAACTGGGCTCAGTGTCATCTTTGTAAACTGGGCAGGCTGGAAAAATGGGCCAGAAGTTTCTCCCATGCCTCCAATCTAAATTGTGCACCTTAACTGAGGTTGTCTCTCCCTGTGCTTCGGCAATAGAGCCCAAGACAACTTGCTAAGTGGCTGTCATCAGCTTCTGTGCTCAGAAGTGCTCCTCTCTGGTAACAGAACTGGGGAAAGCCTGAGTCTGTGGGAGGGGTGTGAGTGGGTAGGTGAGGGCTTGTAACTTGATGACAGCCAACAGTGCCTTCCAGCCCTGAGCAAAATGCATGACCAAAACCAGAAAGCAGCAATGCCAGTTCTCTGCCGATTTTAAATATAAGCTACAAACAGGAGAAGGAATGTGGTCAGTTACTGATCCCCAAGTGTAGTTGTAAAGGGAAAAACAAACAAAAAGAAATCCAATGGTTTCCTGTCCTATCAAAGGATATTGGCGGCTTTTACTTTTAATTATCTAAGAGAAAATATACAGAATTAAAGTTCTGGGTGCAGGCAAAACTTGAATCCAATTCTGACTTCAGCCTGACGTGCTGTACGACTTTGGGCAACCTATTCAGGTGCTGAGAGTCTTAAAGTTCTCAACAGGAAAGGTGGGACAGCTATATCTCCATCAGAGGGTGCCCACAAGCATAAAATGAAATCATACATAAAAAGTCCCTGGCAATGGCTTGTATCTGAATACCCATAAACGAATGCGAATTTAATGTATAGGGAAATGTAAAAGGAGCCTTTGATGTGGCATATCACATAGGTGTATCCATATGTAAGTATGTCCACTAATGGTCTGTGTGTTTTATTGCTTGCACAATAGACCTCAATTAAAAAAAGTTATAGGAGCAGATGCACACGGCTAGAGACATGCATGAAGATTTACTAACAATGAACAACCACTATTCATTCTCGTGATAAATAGAAACAAACATCCAGCAGTAGGTGAACAATTAAATAAATTCAGGTAGCTCCACATGGTAGAATATTATTTATTAACATAATGTGTTCAGAGAGGATGCTTAATATGAGTGCATGCTCAAAATAAAAGGAAGAGTGGGAAGAAAACAGGGTATAAATCTGTGTGTAGGGCTGACCTCGAATTTATGGCTCATATCTCTACAGACCAAGACTAGGGGACTTAGGTGAAGGGATTATCAGTCATATCCCTAAGGGGTATGATTACGGTTGGTGCTTCTTTTTCCTTCACAGTTTTCTGTATTTTCCAAATTGTCTAAAATGAACATATATTCCTTTTAGAATCAGAGAAAAACACAGTAAAAAATGAATGTGTGCCATATAGCTCTTGTAAAAGTGGTGATGTTATAGAAATGAGGCATTCACTAAGGCACTGTACTCTCCAAAGGGCATGGTGGTTGCTGTAGAACAGAAAAACTTCACGACAGAGCCTTTGACTCCAACCCCAAGACACAAAAGCTGGATACTGGATTTGAAGAATATCAAAACTGCTGACTAAAAGCCTAAAGGGAATGGCCTCTGATTGGAAAATGAACAACAGAAAAGCCTTCAGAATTATTTTAGAATTTCACAAGAGAAGTTTCTCCATGGAAAAAAAAAAAAAAACAAAAAACAAACAAAAAAAAACTTGTTTCTAAACTATTATTACTATTATTATTATTATTTGAGGCAGGGTCTTGCTCTGTCACCCAGGCTGGAGTGCAGTGGTGTGATCATGGTTCAATGCAGCCTTGACCTCCTGGGCTCAAGCAATCCTCCCACCTCAGCCTCCTGAGTAGCTGGAACTACAGTTGTGCACCACTACGCCCGGCTAATTTTTTTTGTATTTTTTGTAGAGATGGGGTTTCACCATGTTGCTCAGGCATGTTTCAAACTCCTGGGCTCAGCCTGCCTTAGCCTCCCAAAGTGCTGGGATTACAGGTGTGAGCCACCATGCCCAGCCTCTAAACAATTACTTTTTATGTAACATACAGTTAAAGAATCATTCAGGATCACCTTACTGTTGTCTTATTTTCATTATTATTATTTTGTAAAACAGTAGATTGTTTGAAATGTGGGCGACAGCCTAAGATTTCTGAATTTAAATAATGAGAAATTGAATTTTACCTTCAAATAAAAAGAATATTAAATCCCTGTAGCTACGAGTATATTTACTGAGTGGGATTTTATACTCATACCTTCCTTCTTTTAAAAAAGATCTGAAATAGAATGTCATCTTTGATTTTTGGTTTTCCTACCATAATGTCTAAGGTTCCTTAAAGGGATAATATTAAAGAAGGCCAAAAAGTGAATTCCCTCTTATCCCTGCAACCTCACCAAGAGACACTGGGGGAGGAGGGACTATTTAATTATTGAGGCAGAGTAGCTGAAAGCCTGTACCCTAAAAGCCTCCTACACCCACCAAACAAGGTGCACCCTACAGACCACAGCCACACTGTGTCTGTCCATTGTGCTGGCCTCACCCTTGCTCAGACATCAGGTCAGGCTGAGAACCGGCCTCACCCAGGAGCCGCCATGGGCTTGGGGGCGCCGACTTCATACACCCCTAGGAAAAGGGCAGCAATCTCAAGAAAAGGGTGGGAAAGCAAGGACAACCAGACAAGGGGGACACCTCACAATTCTAGGGACAAGACAGGGAAGGCACACTGAAGAAAAGGTCCAGTTACGTGAGCTGATTTCCCACAGACAGCAAATGTGCAGGTCTTCATTCAAGGCCAGCCTGGCCAACATAGTGAAACCTGGTCTTCACTAAAAACACAAAAATTAGCCAGGTGTAATGGTGGGCGCCTATAATCCCAGCTACTCGGGAGGCTGAGGTGGGAGAATTGCTTGAACCCAAAAGGCAGAGGATACAGTGAGCTGAGGTCGAGCCAATGCACTACAGCCTGGACAACAGAGTGAGACTCCATCGCAGAAACAAAACAAAGCAAAACAGAACAAAAATGAGCCGGGCATGGTGGTACATACCTGTAAACACAGCTACTAGTGAAGCCGAGGCACGAGAATGGCTTGAACCCGGGAGGTAGAGGTTGCAGTGAGCCGAGATTGCACCACTGCACTCCAGCCTGGGCGACAGAGCAAGGCTCTGTCTCAAAAAAAAAAAAAAAAAAAAAAAAAAAAAAGGTGGGCTTCAAAGCTTTTGATCTTTTCACTATTTACAATCTGGGCTGTGGTGGTTACATTTATATTCAAAAGGAGCTTTTCAGGAGAGAAGTATCCCTGGCCCATCTCTCATGAAAACTGCAAATGCTGTCATTATTCATCTTATGAATACCAGGAATGCTTCTTTCCTTCCTTCCTTTCCTATCCATCCACCCATCCACCCATCCATCCATCCACCCACCCACCCACCCATCCACCTAGTCTTTATTTAGTGTACCACTCACTGTGCTGGGTGCTAAAGACACAAAGCTGGATTTGCCAAGATTCCTGTCCTTAAGGAGATCAGATTTGAGTGAGGAAGACAGGCATGAATAACAGAAATTACCTATACCATGAGACCTGCAACATCCTATGATAAAGAATTACAGGCCTTGGTGATATTGGAGAGGAAGAAGTCACAATACTAATGGGGATCTGGGAATCTTGGCCAGAGGTGTGGACTGGGGAAGGCCAGCAGATTTCGTGTCTTGGCAGCCTGCCTCCCACCCCTGGCAAAATGCAGCTGAAGACCCTCTTTAAAAGAGGTGAGTACTCTGGAGTGACTGAATGACTATGTGAGTGGAGGGAGGTTCTGCAGCAAAGGCAGGATGAGTGGGGGTGCCCACCTGGACTGGCCTAGGAATGCCAGCAGCAGAGCTGGGTAACCATGCCAGGAACATGGGGGTGCACCAGTTCTTTCTCACTGCCCACTGGAGACTCAGCTTTCAGATCTGAGATACATGCTCAATGGTAGCACCCTGCATATAGGGTGCAGCTGAGGTGGGCTGGGAGGCAGATTTTGGGGCTGTGCAGCATGGCTTTTCCTTTCCCCTAGAAATGGCAAACTCTTGCTGGAGCAACTGAGAGCCATTAATGCAGTACTGTTTGGCCATTTTAAATCCATTCTCCTTTACTAAAAAAGTAACCCAAAAAATCACACCCCCTCCCCTGAGAGATTCTGAAATGCGCCCCTACCACACACACACACATGCGTGCATGCACCGGGGGAGTTGGGGTAGTGTCCTTTGATTTATGCTGCACAAGCCCACTAGCTTGCCTGTGTTCTTTTCCCAATTCCAAATATAAAATGACAATATTAAAAACTCTACATTAAAACTACCCAGCCCCTGTCCCTGGGTCACCTACAGCTCTCAATGACCAGGTTTCCACCTTCACCCCATCTTTGAGAACTGTGTTAGAAGAATGCAAGGTGGAGATCATCACATCTGTGGCTGCAGGCAGGGAGACCCCGTGGGAAGTTGATACCTGGAATGGGATGACAAAGGCTGAACAGGCAAGGCCTGTGGGAATGGCCTGAGAGTGACTGTCTGAATTACCAGGTATAAATGGCCCCATCACCATGCAGTTCTGAACCCAAACTTGTACAGTCTACGCATGGAACCAGAGAAGTGATAGAAGCAGAATAGATGGGCCTCGGGCAGTGGGGGAGAGGGAAAACTCAAGGATGATGCCAAGATCTGTGACTTGGACAGCCTGATGGCCGGCTGTGCTGTTAACAGAGATGGGGATGCAGGAATGGACCTAGGGAAAAGATAATGAGCTCAACAGTAGGATGGCTAAAGCTTCAGGGAGGTGGTGGCAGTGGGAATACGTGGATGAACTTCCCTGGCTCCTTATTTTGGGTTGATTGACAAGTTACAAAACAAGGCACAAAGCTGAGTCCTGTTTAGAGTACCTGATTCCTTGATTTCTTCCTTCCTCCCTCTTCCCTATATTGATCACACACATATTTTTGTGTGCCAGGCACAGCTAGGGTTTTGGGGACACAAAAGAGAACAGACAATCTCTTGGCTGTTGGGAACTTTGTCTTTCTCACTGGACTGCTTTAAACAACGACATAAAGAAGGTTCCCTTGAAGAAGCGCCTTTTGCACCGAGATCTAAGAATGAGAACAGAGTTAGGGAGCTAGAAGGTCTCTCCTCGCATTTTGGTGTGGGAAGAGGAAGATTGAAAACGGGATCCTACTGGGAACAAAATATTTTTCAGCATCCTGAGAACCATGGGCAGGGCCTGGGTCTCAATCTTGGGTGGAGAGTAGAGACTCCTTTAGACGGAGGCTGAGAATTAAACCCACTAATTCAGCACGTCCTAGTCTGTCTCACTTCACGGTTCCCAGGGTCCTTTCCCACACATTCTTTCAGTTCCTGCCAACAACTCTGTGAAATAGATGTTATTACCCTCTTTTTAGGGATGTGGAAACCGAAGCTAAGACACCAAACAGGCTGCTCGTCAGTCACCAGAGTGGTTAGAATACAGAACACCAAGCCTACCTTCAGACCTACCGAATGAGAACCTTGGGTTTGTGAAGGGGTGGCCTGGGGATGTGAATGTATAATAATCAGCCCTGGGTGGACACAGTGGCTCATGCCTGTAATCCCAGCATTTTGGGAGGCTGAAGCGGGAGTATCACTTGAGCCCAAGACTTCAAGACCAGCCTGGGCAACATGGCAAAGCCTGTCTCGTAGTCTCAGCTACTTGGGAGGCTGAGGTGGGAGGATCACCTGAGCTTGGGGAGGTTGAGGCTGCACTTAGCCATGATTGCACCACTGCACTACAGCCTGGGCAAGAGAGTGGGACCCTGTCCCAAATTTTTAAAAAACCATTCCCAGGTGGTCTCCAATGTACCTCACCTCCATTTAGGAACTCCTGGATCTCTGGGTGATCACAGCACTGGGAGCTCCATATGACACTCTCCTCCACTGTCTCTCATTTATCCATCATCTCCCAGTGAAGTGTTTCTTGATTGGCCATAAACTCCTCATCTTGTAACTCTTTCTGGGCCAGATTTAAACCACAATCCTGGGAATCAAGCCAGCAGAGGTACTCATGGAGTCTGCATAGGGTAACCTAAGCCAGCTTACTTTGTGTCTTCCCATCGTAATGCAAATTTGTAAAGCATTTCATTCACATTATACTGATATCAATATGAATTTTTAAATGATGACCAAGAGGAATTGATAGATTTTAGAATGGTACTATAAGTGGACAAAGAATCAAATGGAAGACGGGTGAGAAAGTCAACCATTTCATATGCAAAGTGACTCTCAACAGTGCACAAGGCCAATTCACTTCCTTCTTTTGAAAGTGAACAGGGAATAATGAAGAAAGCATTTGAATAAATTATGTATGGCAGTCCCAGTTCTCTGTATTTACACAGATATGTTTTGTTATTGGTAATTTTGCACTTCTAATCTGATGACCAATTAATGGTTTTACTTTTCCATATTCCTGCTTTTCCTTTTCACTTGTAAGTTTTTACATGAAAATATGATTAAAAGAAAAAACAAACAAAGCAAAAGATCTAAAACCCTTGACCTAGTTCTCCTGTGGGCTTGAAAACACAGTGACATTTCCTCAGGACGAAGATGGAGTTACAAATAAACTGGAACTATGAAGCCTAGAAAAAAAACTATAAAGGCTGATCTACAAAAACTCTTTAGACTACATGCAGATTTTTACTCAAAAGATGTTGCTGCTTTGTCCTCCAGCTATCGGCAGAAACACATACAGCCCTGTACAATGATAGACATGCCGCTGTAGGAGAAAGATAAAAGCCTTGCTTTGGGGACACCTGACTTGACCTGCTGGTGAGTAAGAGAACAAAAAAATCATAAGCAAGATTTAAAGATGATATTAAAGGAAACACCCTGCGAAGGTAGTCAACAGAGTCCTTTACAATAATGGGTAATGGGCTATTTGAATCAATAGGATTTAAAGAGACTCGAATGGAAAAACAATGTTATTTTAGAGTGCTCTATTATGGGCACGATAATAGAAGACATAGAAGAAGAAAAATGGTTGTTCTGGTCACTTTTGCTCAATAATGACCCTACTACCTTCCATTAGAGTTGAGCACAAAGTTGGAAAATTAGCTTCTCAAAGTATGACTTGGTTTTACATTAGAAATCCAAAGTAATAAAGAGATACCAAAACCATCTATCCATTGCCTATTCAAAGGTTCTACCTTTTCCACAGGAAGAGACTGGCAAGAAAAGATATTTTATTTTCAATATCAGTCAGTTTTGCCTGATGTGTTATTCCTTGGTTTTATAAACAGCATCAACAGGATATCATTTAAAGCTACCCTGAAATGCTCCTTCTCTGATGCATCCGGGCCCTGTGTCTGGACAGTGAATATCTGTCAAGTGAAGTGTCCCATGCATTGAAGGAGATTGGCAGTTCTCATAAATGAATGCTGAAACGAGGTCTGATGTGTGCCAATCTATTATAACCACTGGCCTCCAGGTGGCTCACCTGCTACTCAGGGGCCAAGTGGCAGGAGAAGCCACTTCAGTTCTGCTCAAAGCTAATGCACACCCTCCAGTTCCCATGTCCCTGGGTGGGTAACACCCTCAATATAAAAACCAGTCAAAAACTGTAATGCTACATGTAGTATAGTATACTATGTAGTATGCATGTGGTACACATGTAGTACACTACATCACCTCTAATCATAAAGTGCAGAAAGCGCATCTACCTGCATGTGCATGGACTGGGAAGGAAATGTTCAAGTGCATTTGTCACCAGTTTGTGCTGATTTCACCCCCTCACAGATGGGGGACATGAGCCTGACTCTGGCTGGGAAGCCTACTCACAGCGGGTAACAGGGTCCCTAGAGAGGAACCAGATGGCCCGGAGAGTGCCAGTCAGGCACCAGCTTCCCTCTGCCTTTGGCCTCATAGCCTGGCATCTGCTCTGGAAGTGCCTCTGAAGACTCTGCCTCCAACAGTGTGGGATGATGTGCAGACCTCAACCAGTCTCCTCACAGGGGCCAGTCCTATGCGGGCTGCCCAAGCAGGCACCAGGACCTCACAGACAGACTGCTCCTATGCTTCCCCCTGCAAGACCACCTGTCCCGCAGACATGCCATAGGCTGTGAGAAAACATGGGCTCAAACCTAGAGTTCCAGATGCCTAGAACAAAAAGCAGAACCCATGGCAGGTCTAGACAGAGTAGCAGGAAGTTTAGGGAGGGGAGGAAAGTAAAGATGATGTCTCCTTGTCTCATTCCATCTAGCACTTCCATCTTCTCTGGCTTAGAGGCAGGGAGAAACCAGATAGTGTTTTCAAAAGTACAATAGAGAAGACAGGCCCCTCCCCTGGATGCAGCCCACCTCAAGTCCTGCCTTCACCCCATAACTACTACAAAAAGAACAATCTCAGCCACCGTCTACTGAGTGCCTGCCAGCAGCTGGGTGTCTTCAGCACTTCACAAACCTTGTCATGTTCAATCCCTAGAATGCTGTGAGGTGGGTACTGTGAGGAAAGAAGAGGAAATGGGGCTGAAGGAATGGTGAAGGGGCTTGTCCCAGCTCCCAAGGCTGGACAGGGCAGTGCAGATACCCTATCACCGAAGCCCTCACTACTGTGCTGAACCACAGAACTGGAATCCTTAGGGTGAAAGAGGGACCATACAGCTGGTCCGAATGCTGGGGTCAGCTTTGTGTGGGCTCCTGCTTGTCCTGTCACAAGTTAACTCTTGTAGTCAATGGGGAAAAATGAATTATTAGTACTAGATCGTGGTCTCCCGGCATCTTGGTGTGCATGCCACTTTGAGAGACTTAAGGATTCAGGCAAAGAAAAACAGCAGAGACAGAGGGACTCAGAAGGAGGGACTGAGGCTGTGGGTAACAACAACCAGCAGAGTGTGGTCATATAAGGAGGTTAAGAGAGTTGGTGGTCATGGCTCGCCTGCACTTAGCTCGCCTGCACTTAGCTCTGCCCCTGACTGCTGTGGGACCTTGAGCCAGTTACTCAGTGTCATTGTGCCTCGGTTTCCTCATCTATTCAATGGGAATGAGACTTCATGGGATTGCCATGAGGATTAAATGTTTTGACTTACAACTGTAAGTTCTTACTAACTTTTAGCTGTTACCAGATAGACTGGATAGTATAGCAATTTATTGAATGAGATATTTTAAGAAAAAGATCATGAAACCTATTGTACCTTCTTTGCCTCTGCAATGGTGCTCATCCCATTCATTAGTCTGGGTTCCCCCAAGAGCATTGCCTACAACAATGGCTGGTAGGCAGACAGTTTAGCAGCAGTGGGGACAGGAGAATGGAATAGGGGAGGAGGTCACGGAAGTACAGGAGGCATCACTGGGTTGGCTGCCACTATGGGTGACTGGACTGGATCTTACAAGGACAATCCGGGGAACCTAAACAAATGGGTTTCAGAACTATCAGTAGAGGATGAATGGAGAAAGCAGATCTCTGCCAGCCCTCACTGGAGAGGGCCCTACTCCAGGGTGATGACTAGCACAGGGCAGGAAGTGAGAGGCAGGAATTCCTCCTGGGAGGGCACCCCGATTATGCCTGAGGGGAGCTGCCAGAAGCTGCTTATAACTAGGTTCTGCAATGGCTACAAGCTGAGAGGCTGCAGTGGTGCAAGAAGGTGTCCAATATGTTCACTCAATAAATGCTTACTAAGCACCTGCTGTGCTCCAGGTCGGCGGGGACACAGCAGAGAACAAGACAGGCAACGTACTGGCTCCTTCCTCCACTGTCACAAAGGAAACAACCATTAAGAAGTAAGCCAATAAAAAAGGGAATTTCAACTGGGCACAGTGGCTCGCATCCACCCGTAATCCCAGCTACTGGGGAAGGTGAGGAGGGAGGATTGCTTGAGGCCAGGAGTTCGAGACAGGCCAGCCTGAGCAACATGGCGAGACCTCGTCTATACAAAAACAAAAACAGGGTATCTTAGATAGGAATAAGGTACTTGGAAGAAAATAACGTGGGCTAATGGGGTTATGTGGAAGGCTTCCTTTAGATAGGAGGACCAGGAACAACCTCTCAGAGCAGATCAAGTTTGAATTGAGGCTTAAATTGTGAGAATGAGCCAGCTGTGGAGTGCAAGGGGCAAATGCAAAGATCTCTAGGCACAAAATGGCTGGTGAGTTCTAGGAACAGCTGGGAAACCAGCCTGGGAGGAACAGTGTCCTGAAGGAGAGCAGGGAGATGGAGAAGAAGGGCAGGCAGGGGCCAGCTCCTGGAGGACCTCTGAGGAAGCCAAGGTAAAGAGCCTGGATTTTATTCTGAGTGCACTGAGAAGCCAGTGGGAATTTTTAGGCAGGGGAATTACATGATCTGGTTGTTGTGCAAAGAAGTAGAGCAAGATTAGAAATAGGGAGATGAATAACTCTCATTTTTATAGGTCAGAAATGGCTCAACTCACTGGCAATTTCATACAGGTCAACCTGATTCCAGTTCTATCGGACTGCCATTGTGACCAAGAGCAACATCTTAAGAATGTCGGGCCTGCAACCATAATGGTATTTTCCAGGAAGGAGCCAGGGAGCATGTCTACTGAATTAGGAAGAGAAACCCAACCCTCCAGGTAGCTGGTGGTGGAGGCATAACAGGAGGGGTCTCACATGGCCCTTTAACTCCCACAGCCCACAGCAAATGATTTCTCGGTTACTGTTTCCCTTCCACCACTTTCCTGGCTGCTGGGTTACTCATGCTGTGCCAACACATAGCGAACTCCCCTTCTACGCCCCTGGCAACACCAGGTTACATGCTCAGACGCGATACAGTGGAGGAAGGACCTCAGCAACACTGCTTGCCTCCCTTGCTCTTGTTTCTCCTACTACCTCTAGCTTGCTTGGAAGCAGGGAAATTCTTGAGGACAGGAGAAGGGGATCTGCAAAAGAGATGACTACAGTGTGTAATCAGTGAATCTGTTCCATTTAACTTCCTCATCAGGTCCCTGTCTTAAGGATTCTGGAGTTAAGTAAAAGGCAGACTGGTCAATTTCCAAGCCTAATTTAGCACTCAGACCAGACTGGCACACATTCTTATTTTCCTACCCATCCACATTTTACTTAGGTGCATATGACAGTTCTGCAATGGTGTGAAGGTTATGCTATAATATATGCATAAGAATATATCACAAAAGTTTATCTTTGGGCTATGTAACCACATCTAGTATCCAGTGTTTGCCATGCATATTTAGGTATTTCATGATGCTACTACTACCACTTAATTTCAAAAACCATAAGCTGTCTAATAATTAAATAATACCTTGATGCTATTGTACACTTTGATTTTCATGTTGTAATACTTGAAGCACAGAGGAAAAGCATTTGTTTTACTCCTCAGTCGCCTGGAGACTGTCAGGGAGAAATCCTGTGTAAGGGAGAGACAATGAAACCTCATTGCAAGTCAAGTCCCTCATGAGTCATTATTGATGATCAACCAGTAGAGCACAGTATTTGGGATAAAATTTGAAGAAAAGGTAAGAGGATTTTTCCTTGAATCTGTTAGAAACTAGTTACTGAGGGCCTTTGGGGCTTCCTGAAGCCGTTCTTAATTTATTCTTTCCAAGATATGTTGCATTTGTTAACATTGGTCAATCATCTAGAGTAGCAAAATAGGCCACTGACCTGAAATAAAGTGCTTAAAATATGTAAACTACATAAAGAAGAAACCACTAAGGTATTTTATGGTCTCTCTGGAACTGAGTTTTGCGAAATACTACCAAAATCAGGCCCTTTTCAAGTACATAGAAGACATAGTTCTTTTGGGGAGAAAATCATCCTGTTTCCAAAATAACAATGTTAAAGTGAGGCCAGAGACAGCTTTGACTAAAAGATCGCTAAATGTCAAATATGGCTACAAATGGAGGTCCATTCTACCAGCGTGGGCAGGTCTTTTCATTCCATCTAATTTCTCAGGGAAAATTCAAGACATCCTAGTCGGGTAACAAGAATGCTCCAGGCCCACAGACGGCCACTGGAAGAATTCCATCTTACTTTTGGCCACATTTAAAAATATAATGCATAGATTTGTGTATCAGTAAATACCTACACATATAATTTCTAATACTCACCAGTAATTTCATTCCCAACCTCATCCTTGATATACAAGGAGTGATCACCACCATCTACAAAGTGGAAGGGACTTTCTCCTGCTTCTTGATTCAACCATAACAGACCACGAAAACAATACCATTGCCCAAGTATAGGCTTTTCTATTAAACAGTTCCCTTTTAATTATTCATCAAAGTGAGGAAAGTATTTTTGTTAGCGAATCCTCGAACCAACAGTTTGACCTCAAAGCCAAACCTCAAATAGAATGTTTGTCTCAAATGTTTCTGATACTGAGAGATAGTCCACTTTGCTATTCTTTCTCAGAACAGAAGCCTAAACAAACAAAAATGCTTTTTAATGGTCAAGAGTTTCTGGTAGAGAAAAGGTCACTTTCTAGGTTAAAAAAGTCTCAGCTAGTGATCTGAAGGGTAATGGTTTGTAGTGGTGTTTTAAAAATTCCATTATAGTCTTTTAAGTGAATTTAAAAAGGACTTCATGAATACATGCTCTCCTGGGTTACTATTTAATGAATGTGTTTGTATGTATTTCGTAGGACCACAAAAGAATTCAGGCCATCAGTAAAAGACTGTATATATTCACCATAATCCTCCCCAGGGATTTAGTGCCAACTCTTACCTACAGCAAACAAAAGGCCACGCAGACACAGTGCCACGAAAGGTGGGGCAGGGGAGTGTGTACAGCCTGCTCACTCAAAAATTCACATTTCAAAGCATAATATCTCTTTGCTCAGGATGCAGTCAACCCAGCATCACTTTAATTCTTTCATTCCTTACATTCTCTGTGGTAAGTTTCTACTATCCTCAAGACCTCAGAAAGATCTATGTACTGCTTCTAGGCTAAATATATTATTGCTGTGTTAAGTTGTTACACATTCCTTCCATGTGTGATACATCAATGCTGTGGTTTGAAGACAAAGGTAACGTGCCTTCTATAAAACAGGCACAAAGACACCAAACACACTCCGTATCTACATGCTAGATTTTTTTTCCTTAAGCTTAACAATTACATTCCAACTCATATCTACTACCATTACTCTTAAAAATCTATTCTCACACCATTTGCAATAATATCAATTCTATGATTACTTTTCAGCAGATAATAAAGGCATTTCAAAAATTTTTATAGTAAATATACAAAATAAAAATAACATATTGCCTAGTAAACGTTCTGTCTTCTTGTTTTTACTTAATCACTCCAACATGAATATGATGCCACCAGGAAAAGCTTATTTAAGAACTGAAGGAAAAGAAAAGCTTTTTGGCCCCTTTTCATGCTGGTTACTTATAAGTTATCTATCTGGGGTGGTTTCTCTCTTGTGCTCTTTCTCATAGAGGCAGATGCTTCATTATTCTCATCCTAATGGCTGTCATTTCTATCCATAGATTAAATCATGAGTGTATATGCATATTATATTCATCTATTTAATATATAAATTCACAATATATTAAAAATTAAGTGGATTTGTTAAAAGTGATAGAAGTATATCAAGTAGAATATGCAAGTTCACAGAAAACATGAACCCAGAACAAATGTTACTGTACTTTAGTTATCCATTCTTACATGGCTCCTTCCTCCAAAAATATAATATATGCATACATTTTCCAGAGTTAAAAATCAGAGTAGTATTTTACACAGTAAAATTTATATTGTTGTTAGATCAATTATTTCCATAAAGGAAATTTAGAATAATTTAATCATCAACAATATAAACATCTTTTGTTAGAAGCACATTTTACATCGATTAGAACCGGTTGGGTTGAGCAAGCTTTTAAAGTACTGACACTAAAAATAGGTTTATCGAGATCTGTAAAGATATTTTGCTAAGTGTTCACTGGCCTAAAATATCTTTTAAAACAATTTAGATAATTTAGCTGAGGGGTTCATATGCACATATCGACCCATAGGCTGTGATTTCCTGTATGACAAAATAACCTACCAAATTAGTAACACAATCCAGGTCAAGTTTATAGGCATAATAGAGTTCCCGAAAAATAACAGAGTCTGTGGAGATGATATTTTTTATAATGATGTGGTTGTGTATGGATGGATAGAGGGATTGGATGAAGAAAACCAAAGTTGATGAATAAAATAAGAATATAGAAAATACAGTTGAAGTGATGTCTCCCTGTTCACTGTGGTATCCTTTATAATGAAAAGGCAGCATTTATTCTCATGTACCTTGATGGGAGCATGCCAGTGACTGTCCCACAGACATAACATCAATCCCAGAATCATCCCTAAACTGAAACAACACACCACACTGTCCAATCTTTACAATACACCTCAGTAATTAGTTACCTGTCAAATGTCATTTAAAAAAAAAAGCTATGTGCTTTAAAAACACTAATATTTATTTCAGCGATTCCTCTGGGAAAAAATATTCCATTCCTAATTAGCCTTCCACAAAACAACAAAGTCAATGGTCACTAGCTAGAAAATGAAGCGGGATGCACGACAACCTTTGTCTTTCACACCCAGCAATGAACATGCCTGCGAAGTGCAGACGGTTCCCATGAATTCAGGGTTCCCTAATTACTAAAATAAAATACACTTCCTACATAAATCAATAAATCAGCCTGCAATGGCAAGACGGCCAGCCGGTTACTAGACAGAATGAATATGCATGGGCACCACCTCCTAGGAGAGCCTCTGTGCCGGGACCAGATCACCAAATCCGAAAGGACAGTTGCAGGAAAGCGGCCGGCAATGCCCCATGAGAAATGACACGTAATACACCCGCAAGAGAAAATGCCCCGCAAAGAAGTCGGGGGTGGGGGCGAGCTCAGCCCGCAGGAGCTCTGGTGAGTGTAAAGACGACCCCTTACCTTAGGGAAGGGGAGGAGCAGGCGGCCAGCAGCCAAGCAGCCAGGCTTGGTCCCTGCACCGCCGTGCGCATCCGGCCCGGAGCGCACAGGGGCAGCGGATGCTGGAGGCCGGCCGAGGACCACGCAGCCCGGTGACCACCCCGAGGAGCGCGACTCTGTTACTTACCCTGTCGGCGTTATTAATAGATGTTAATGGCTCCGTTAGATTGAGGAGAAACCTCTTTCTTTTTTGTCATATGGAAATTCCAAGTTGAAAAAAAAAAAAAAATCCCGAGGTGGCAGTGGGCTCCTGGTACAGCGGATGCGAGTCCGCACTCCGCCCCCAGTCACCGCCACACTCCTCACCAGCCCCCAACTTGCTGCAGCGGGGCCAAAATCAATCCGAAGCCGGGGCGCTCGGGCGCGCAGGCAGACAAAGACTTCCTACCCCGGGCAGGGCCGGAGTCTGGCTTTGCTTTGAAAGCTGTAACCTGCAAGTGGCATTTCGAGGAAGGGTTCCGACATGTTTTCCTCCAAAGGTTCCTTTTATGACACCTAAAATACCACAGTCCTGACACTGTCCCATGACAGGGTGACAGTCATGCCCCATGATTCTCCAAAAAAAAAAATTCCCAATCCTCCTGTGCCAGACCAGAATGTGCCTGGCAGTCTCCTGGGCCCCCCCCATACCTGACACCCCATGATCTTTCTTGACACATGCACCCTCCTGGCGGCTAGTCCCCAAAGACCTTCCTCAGCCCAGCCACAGAACAGCCTTTAAAAGCCCCTTGGGTTTAGGGAAGGAAGGAGGGAGAAAGGAGGAAAGGTGGAAGGAATGGGGGAAGGAAGGAGGGAAGGAGAGAGGAGGGAGGGAAAGAGAGGGAGGAAAGGACTCCCTTCGGTCCATTCAGAGGTGTCATGTTTAGCATCAATCAACTATCACGCTTTTAGTTCGAAGACAAACTGTTTTATAAAATGGGTAAAAAGTTAAAAAAAAAAAAAAGGGTTTGGACATACAGTCTGAGTACACTCTTAGTGGGAGAAATACAAAGTGTGAGACTGAGCTGTAAGCCTTGGCTCAAGGGTCATTTAACCCTAGATGGGCCCAGACCATCTAGGTTTGTCCTACACTGAGGTCCAGCGAGTCCTGCTATGTTGGTGACTGAAGCATCCCCCATCACACACCTATGGAAGATTCAACTAATATTTGCTGGAAAAGTGTATATTCATTCAACTCTATATTAAGAACTCACTGATTTTGAGTCTGTGATGAATAAATCTATGTAGGCCAGCCTAGGTGGGGGAAGAGTTGACTTCCAGCTTTCCTGATAATCAGGGTCTTCCACATTTCTCTGGGAAGGCCCCCTAAGCTAATGGTCTTTGTTTCTTCAATATGTCTTCCAGTTCTAGGTCCAGGAATTATTTGTTAAGGGAACTTTGCAGTTAATATATAATCATGCTAAACATGCCTGTTGTGAATCTTAATTATTTTAATTAATTACCTTTTTCTATGTCTTATTCATTCGAAATTATATATGCTTTTCAAAAGTAATGAAACACCATTTGTACAATTGCTATTTTTCAATAAATCAGATGGAACTTCTTATCATGATTCTCAATCAGTAAGAATTAATGGCATATTATCTATAGGTGTTACAACTGAAAACACAAATGAGAGAAAAATTGGGAATTTCACTAGAATCTCAGAATAGTTTGTCCAATACTTTACTCTTGCTCTTCTTTGTCCGTGGGCACCATGCAAAAGGATGGGATAAAATGTGATAAAGTTTTAGAATGATGGATATTTATAGAGAGACACATATACTTTACAACAGCCAGTATGCTTTTTCTTTTTAATTGGCTTTTAATGAGCAGCTGCAAAAGTTCAAGAACAAGCTATTAACCACTTCAGGGTCTGCTTTATGAGAAATGTGATCTGCCTGTACAATCCAGAGCTCTGCAAATTCCAGTAAACTAGAGGCAATACAGGTTTAAAAATAAATCAATATGCCAAAGTAATTGCATTGGGGCATGCATGTCTTGGTAGGTGAGGGTGGTGGGAGAGGAAGGCATATTGCAATTCACCTTCTTATATGCAGATAAAGAGCTGCAGCTGTTTTCTTGGTTTTACCAAAAGAATGAAAAATGTCATTAGTTCTTTCGAGACAAATGCAAGCAACTGGCTTTGTTGCTGTTTCTCTGTCTCTCTCCCGCCCTCCCTCCGTGCTTTAGAGAAAGGCTGCCTTAAGATTGCAGCAGCGACGGAATCACAGGGTCTGGCTACATTAGCAGAATCACAGACAGCACCAGGGTGATGTCTTCGCTCTCCAGCTCTCTAATTATTTACCCAGATCAAGCCTGACTGCTGGAAAATCAGCTCTCTCCAGGAGGTAACCGAGCTGAAAGGTTCTTTTCACTGAGAAATGATGGGCTGGTGGCTGGCATGGAGCCTACAGGCCAGTGAGCCCTTGTGGGCAGTGTCATGAATACCCAGGACCACACCATTTTCCTCAATCGTTTCCAGGAATGTATCGGTCAGCTTAAGAAAATTAGGCAAGAAGAGCAGATCTGTGGTGCAGAGAACACACAAAGATTGAGTCCCTAGAAGACACCGTCCTAAAAATTAATTTTGTGAAATGAGGAGAGGAGGCCTGCTGAGATTGTTGGTATTTTATAGCTGGAGCGTCCATTTAAAGTCCCTATAAGCAGACAAAGCAGATTGCTTCATTGTTCCCACTTATGGGTGCTGTTTTCTCATGCGGGTCTCCTGAAAACAGAAAATGTTCAAGAAGCATTTACGTTCTAATTTACTAGAGCTTTTATAAAACAGAAAGCCACCAGCACTCTGGCCGCTCACAAGCTCCCCAAAGCTTTGGGTCACTTCCCAAACTCCATAGAATAAAACATTTAAAAAAAAATCAATTTAAATCAATCAATATCATTTATATTTGTCCATTTCTAAAAGCTTTGTTAGAGGCAACACTTAATTTAAATGCTTTCCACTTTCTTATTTGCTTTCCTAGAACTGCAAAACTACTGTCACACATATGCAAATTTTTAATTTATCAGGCCCACGATGGGACGAATCACCTTCAGATTCCTTTATTTCTCACAAATGAACATGGCAGCCAGCGAGGATCTGTTGTAAATGTGTGGGCGAGGCACACACGCCACCACTGCCTTCGAAAAGCGCAATGACAAGGTTCACCCAACAAATAGGTTGGGGGAGACAATATATGTATTTTCAGTTGGCATTTCAAATTATGCTGTTTATTCTAACGTTAAAATCAATTTGTATTCTCCACATATACAGCCACCTCTTAATAGTACATTTGAGAATTATTTTTCCTGCTTCCCGGTCAGGACTGGGATTCAAAATCTGCCGTGGTTGATTAGCTTGCTGATTTTTAAAAACAAATTTTCCTTTTAAAAAAAATCCCTCTTTTGGGGGCAACTAACATTCTAACTTGGAGCTTGGGAAGCTGTGGAATTTTACTCCTGTGTTCAACATCCAACCAAACTGCTTCCCTTTAAGTACGACTGGAATTTGTAATATATTCATCAAATTTCTATTATGAAACATTTGTATCCATATTGAAGCATCTACATTCAAGGGAAGGGGCTCAAAGTCATGTAGAAAGTAACTAATATGGGTTTGCTAAAAGTATATATCAAGCTTCCTATTAGGCACTATAGGAGCACAGCCAAGTATTCCACAGAACAAAGTATTAGAAGAAATAACAGAATTTTGAAGAGGGTATAAATTGAACCCGGTAGGACTATGGGGTCATCCCTTATTTCCAGTATAAAAACCACTCCCCAACTGTCTTGAGATGCCATTTTAGATATGGAAAAGTTCATCTTGGTGGGAGGGAAAAAAGAAAACACCTCACCACGTCGCACGTTAATAACTTTTTAATAGGAAAATAATTTCTATTTAGTTACTATTCACTGGGAGAACACATAAACAATTTCCTCTTGAATATATTTTTTAAAATTTAAGGGGAATATAGATGAATTTCCCATTCCTGAGGGAAAACAAAAACCTCACCATTCTCATAGCCATTACACAGAATACAGACAACAGTGTTCAAATTTAGATTTTTTCATCCTCTGTAGAAAGATGTTTATTGTAGTGATTACAGTTTAAACAACAACAAAAACAAACCTCCTAGGATGCTGGGGACATTTCCACTGCTCATAGGATTTACAGCTGTTTAAATATTTTGAGCTTTTCGTCTCAACTGCATGTGGCTCTACTCAGACCAAAATCACTGTCTTGTTCACCTGACAGCAGGACAAGCTCCATTTTCCTTCTTGACAATGGCTAATGGCCTCTGAGCTAGAGTTCCCCTCTTTATTTTTCACCCAACAGTACAAGATATAAAGTTCCTGGAGCACTGTTCCACACTCTTAAAACAAAGAGACTAAGGCAGAATCACTCCAGCCTGCAGAGGAGTCGGTCCATTCACTTTATGATGAACTTGGGCAGGGACTTTGGGATGGAGAGCAACAGCAATCAACTATATGGGGGGAGGCCTGGGACTGTCAACTGGAGGGCATCCCTCGGGTGGAGTGGACCACTTGGGATAGCTCATCTTCCAGCCCAGTGCCCTGTGCTTTCCTCCTGGTCCAGATGCCATTGGATGCTCATTTTCTTGGCCTTGGCACTAATCATTACTGACTGTGTGTGATCTTCATGTTATGGAGGCAGTCCGGTTGGACCACAAGTGCTTTGTGAGTCTCTCAGGAGCAGTCACAAGATGATAATTATAAAAAACTAACGCTACCCTGTAGAGTTACAGGGTCAGAGTGGTTTAAGCCGTTAAAGTATCTGTGTTTGAAAGGAAAACAGAACAGACCTGAATGCGGTCTGCATTTACATAAACTTGACATTTGTGGCACTACAGTGAGGATGGTGGGTGGCAGCTCTATTTTGTAGAAGAGGCAAAGTGAAGGAAGGAGGTGACCCAGCAAGTTACTGTCCCAGTCCAACATGATGTCTACCGATTTCAGGGTGTTCTCCCTCAGGAGTCTGGAGCGCTGAATGACCAGCTAATATTGGCATGGGATCATCTTGTGCTTGGATGGTGACTCTGGAGAAAGACTGGATGTGGGCGGGAGGGAGATGAAGGAGCCAGGGATGACAGCAGGGTTGGGCTTACACACTGGCTGCCTGGGGTTCCTGGTGCCTGGCAACCTCAGGAGAGATTTTCAGTCCCCTGAAATGTACCCACATCCTGGCCACCATGAGGATAAGAAGGGAGCACAAGGGAGCAACTGGGGCAGGGAGGGGTGGATGAGGTCCTTAAACCACATCCCTTGTTGTACATAATGACACAAACCCTCAGGCCACCATCTGATGTCTTCTTTGTGGAATTTAGATGTGGCAGAAATGCCTGTAATAACCTGACTCGGCTGTCACTACCGGGCTGGCCTACAGAGGACTTTGACACTGGATAAGGCCTTAGTTTTTCAGCACAAGAGAGGCCTTCTTAAAAGAAAAAAAGAGTCATGCTAGCAGGTGCCTTTCAAAAAGACACAGATATATACAATGGCAGGTGGACAAATCCCTCCCCCCACCCCTCACCCCCACCAGGCAGAGGGAATCAAAGGCAACAGCAATGCATCAAGTACAGGCAAACACACAAAGAATGGGATCGCTCTGATAGGACCAGTCCAGCTTCCAGAACTGGGGCCAATTCCTGTCCTAATCTCATTCACCAAGAAGCAACAGAACATGGAGAGAAAGCAGACGGAAGACAGCTCAGACCCTGCGTGGAACTCAGCATGGCATAAATAAATTAAATAAACAATAAATCACATAATCTCCCTGAACCCTGTGATGTGGCTGGAAAGGACCTTTTCTGATTTTAGGTGGGCACCTCACCAGACCTGTCAACCCTCTCTGCCTATATAAAACAGAAGGATTACTATTGTTATTCGCTAAATGAAAAACAGCCCCAGTCATTTGTTCTGAAACAAGTCTCTTGTCTCTAGCAACACTGAGCACCTACCATGTGCCAGGCACTTTTCTCAGGGTACTGTATACATCCACTCATTCAGTCCTCGAAATTGCCTATAAGATAGTACTGTTACTTTACAGATTCAAAAACTGATGCACAGAGAGGTCAACTTACTTACTCAAAGGTACACAGCAGTGAGCAAGTGGCACAGCCAGGATCTGAACCCAGACCATCTGTTTCCAAGCCTGCACTCCACCAGTCTCATAAATAGGCCTGAGAGTTCAGCCCTATGTTGAAGGTTTCAACCACTGGTCCTGCCTCCCTTCTCTTCCTCCCCTGAAGCCTGTGCCCATCTACCTTGGTTTCACTTCTTACTAACGTGGGTTTATGGAGGTAACTGGGATGACAGATATTGTGTATTCCTGAGCCTAAACCTGTTTCCTATTCTCTCAGCATTTCTCCAGTTAAGGTTTGTGTTGTCCTGAGACAGAATGCTTGATTAATATCTAGGTTAAAAAATTAAAGGTGGCTACTCTACCAAAGCCAATATCCAGGGTTGACAGCATATGGTTATACATTTTGCAGAGATAGAAGTCTAATATTCCAACAAAAATCATTCTGAAAGTCTCTGAAACACTTTTTAAAATGATCTGCAGAGGCAGACATAAATCACTGTGAAGGAAACTTTTTCTTCTAATAGGGATAAAAACCCTAAGGAAAAAAAAAGTTGAGGAAATGACTTACTGATATGTAGGGAGGCAAAGGAAAGTGGGCCCTAGGGAGCCATATTACAGAATTACGGAAGCCTGGAGGCCCAGCTGGGAAGAGGCAGTTAGAAAACGAGGCCCCTGGAGTATACCCAAGCCTGTGATTTTTTCCTTCTTTTTCTTCTTCCATGGCTCATGACTCAGAAACACCTGAAAGAGGCAGTGAGAAGGACTGAGACGCCTGGGCTGAGGCAGCCTGGAGTCCGGGCCTCTGAGGCAACATGGCCTGGCTCTACCTCTTTCTAGCTGTATGACCTTGAGCCGTTGGCTTGCCCTCTCTGAGCCAGTTTCTTAATCTACAAAATGGTGATAACAGTACCTACTGCATAGGTGGTTATGAAGATAAAATGAAAACATCCAAGTCAAGTGCTGAGCTCGGGAAACACAACAAAGTGATAGTTAATAGCAGCAGTAATAACAAATAGTAGGGGTGGAAAGGCCAACGGTCCTCTTTATGTCCTAGATCATGATGCTTAGAGACCAGGTCTGTGACAGCCCCATCCTAGACTGAAAACCCTTTGCAGAATGACACAGCAGCCCATCTGGGCAGTGGGAAGCCGTTCTCACCAACTCACACAAATCCAAGAAAAGCTTGGGTTCATTAATGATTTAAGGTTACAGTATTAGAAACAAGAGCCCCCCATGGGAAGGATGATGGTTTTCTGTAACTTGAATGTGGGCTTGAGTGCTCCATCAGCCAGTGGGAGGAATGGAGAGCCCACACTCGGGCATTCCCAATCCAAATGATATCCCTAGAGCCTGAGCCAGCTGCAGGGTGTGATTCTCAACTGAAGGGGACCCCAGACTCTGACCATCCTCTGCATGCCTCCTGGTGCCTTGGAACACAGCAGGGACTGCAGACCAAGGAGGCCGGAAGAAGTGACCCAAGGTGGTGGAGCAGGGCGAGGTTGAGGGTAGATGGGACCACATGAACAAAGGCTCCTGCTGCAGGTGGCACTCCCTCCAAAACCACATCCGGTCTCTCTGAAGACAATTTCTTCAGGTCAAGGTGTCTGTGTGAGAAGTTCAGAGAGTGTTTGTGGGAAGTCCTCCCGGGTTGACAGAGCATTCATGCCAACAGCCAGGGTTACAAAAACTCAGGGTCCTTCCCATGTGGGGCTGCCATTTCCAATACTATAAAACCTTAAATCATTAATGAATGCAGGTTTCTCTTGGATTTGCGTGAGTCGGTGAGAATGGCTCCCCACTGCCCGCACGGACTGCTGTGTCATTCTGTAAAGGGATCTCAGGCTGGGCTGGGCCTGTCACAGCCCTGCCACCATGAGACAGCTTCCTCGCCTACCCCCCGCCACCCACGGACTCAACTACGAAGGCTCTGCCAGCCAGAGCAACCCTGCAGGCCCTGTCAGCTCCACCACCCACTCAGCACACTTGGACTGAACCCCAGGCTGCTGGGCCGGGCCCTGTGCGGCCTGGGGACAATGAATCCTCTCAGTGTGCTTCAAATCGAATGACCAAACACCCTTCTTAAAGCAATGCTGCCTGACCATTCTCAAGTACAGTACCTCCTATAAATAAAGACATAATGGTGCTAATGTGGACGGCGGGGCCATTCTTGCACATGAAAGGCCTTCTCTGTGTGGGCCTGTTGTGAATTGTCCTTTTTCAGTAGCCTAATTGTCAGCCCAGAAACTGAGAGCAAAGCAGAGAAGAGTTGTTCTTCCGGGAGGTGCCGGCCATGTTTGTGAGGAGGTGCTCACAGGGGGGCCACCCAGAGTCACCCGCCTCTTGTCAGGCTTTGGGGCCCACGGGACTGCCAAGAAACAGGGCCTGGGAAGGCGGTTTGTTCAGTCCAGGGCCCAGTGTACTGCTAGCACTGCAAGGGGCTGCGGCAGGGAGGAAGCCTCCTAGGGGAGGGAGACCAGCCATGTTCTTCCTCCCAAAGCTGCCAAAGGGTCTCTTGGCCGAGGTCCCTGCTGTGTTCCAAGGCACAAGTTTGGACAAGCTACTGCTCATCCTCATGGTCACAGTCCCTTGGGGCTTTGCTGTTGTTTCCCTATGGGATTAGTTCTCCCTTCTCACTTGAGGCTGAGGGATGATGGCAAAGCCTGTCAGTGTGCCAGCCCTGCAGGGATGAGCCTCAGCAGTCCCCACACCTGACTTCAGGACCTGCAGCAGAGGCTGCCAATGAAAGCCATGGAGGCGCCATGCCCTAGCCCAGACAGCCTGGAGCATGTGTGTAGGGGCACCAAGCGAAGAAAGTTCCCAGACAGAGGCAGAATGAGGATGGCAGCTGAAGGCAGCCCAGCTGGGGACTGCAGCGCTGAGGATAGAGTTGAAGAGTCTGTGCAGGGCAAGGCAGGCCCAAGCACCGGCACTCTGGTCTCTGCCTGCCTTCTCTCCATTTCTACCCCACACTAAAATGCTTGACATTCTTGCAGTTCCTTGAATAAGCCCTGCCTTCGCACCCTCCCTCAGACCTCTGCACACATCCACATAGGAGTCTCTCAGCCTCTAATGCCTTCCTTCTCCTCCGTCACCAAGATCAAACTCTGGAAGCTGCTCCATCCTGGCCCTCAGCACTCTGGGTCCACTTCCTCAAAGGCCCTTCTGCCAACTGGCACCCATCCTTTCTCCCCAAGGAAACAGGAGAGCAGAGGCCATGGCCTCTGTCTCCCCATACTTGTCTACAGCAGGGGCCTGCTCCTCCCATATTCCCTGCAGCATCTCCCAGGAAGACGGGGATGGCTTTGAGGGTGTGGTTTAGCTGTTAGAGGCCACCCTCAAAGCAGCAGCCCAAGAAAGGGTCTCACAGGGTACACCCAGGACGGTTGAAACTGGAGACGCTAGACTAGCTGGATTGCGCTTCATGAGGCGTCCGGGCAGGTCAGCTGCGCTGGAGACAGCGGAGATGGGGAGATGATGGGGGGTAGTTACTGCCATCCTTTCCCCCTCCCGTACTGACACTTACCAGCTGTGTCTCAAAGTTATCATTCCCCCAAAGAAGAAGGAGGTGGAGGAGGAAATTGTTATCCAAAAGTACCACCAAAGCACTGGGAAGCTGCTCTGAGAATGCAGGTGTGGGTGAGGGAGGGAAGAGGTGGCAGCAGGAAGGACAAGCTCACCGGGGAGGATGATGCAGGTGTGCATGTGTGTGGGTGTTGGGCAGGGCCAGTGAGAGGAGCAGCAGAAGTAGGCCAGGGGCCCAAAAGGAAGGCTCCACTCACCAACACTCAGAAAATTCAAAGGCCTCTGGCACTGTCTAGAGCATCTGGTCAGGAACACCCAAAAAACATGCCACAGGCAGCCTCTGCAAGAGCATGTGGTGCCCAGAGAGCTTGTGCAAAGGCCAGCACAGGTGATGGGCCGACTGTGATTCTGGCCTGCAGGGGAACTGCAGTGGGAGCCGCCCCTGTGAGCACCCACACATGAGCCAGGAAAGATGAGAAAAGAGGGCCAAAGACTAGAGGTACAGAAGGTGGGGAATGAGCGGTTTGGCCAAAGCCATTAGAGGAAGCTTGTAGGGTGATCTATAAACCAGAACCGAAGGGAGAGACAGATCAGCAAACCAGAGCAGGAAAGAAGATGGGCAGCCGAACCACGCGGTGACGCCCAGGATACAGAGTGCAGAGGGCCCAGTGAGCAGGCCCGGTGTGGCAGGAGGACATGGCGGCTGGGAAGGCAGGTGTGGGCAGATAGGGGAGATGTGCACTGTCCTGTCTTCGCCAAGAAGCCCTCCCACGTTTTCAGTGGCACACGTTCTGCAAGCCAACCTATGCTTCAGCAGCTGGGGAAGGATGACTGGACAAAGACACAATCTGAAGAGGCAGAAACCAACTGAGAGCATTGTGAAACAGCTCATGTACGAGACAGTGCAGTCCTGAATGAGGCCAGCGTCAGAGTGACCAGAGAAGCCAGGCACTGCAGGGGACCACAGGGGTGGAGGTGGCAGGACTCAGGACCAAGCTGGACTGTGGGAGGAAGAGCAGCAGAGGAACACTGAGATTTGTACCCCAACTCACAGGGAGAAGTGTGGCAGGGGGACTGACTCAGGTTCACCCGTGCTGATGGAAATGCCCAGTGGCAACTACAGAGCTGGGTCTGGAGGGGTCACTGCTAGACAGAGACCACAGGGTCATTTGCCCGGGGAGCAGAGCAGAAGTGGTGAGGCTGCAAAGGAGGCAAGGAAGAAGCATGGGACCAGCGGGGGAATGAAACACAGCACCATGCCCAGGAGGGTCTGATGCATAGCGGTTACACAGCAAATGCATACAAGTGAGGAGGGTGGGGCAGTGGACATCCCAGCCGAACGCTTATTGTATACCTTAAAACCCCTTTGTTGATATAGCCAGATGCAGGCTGCATCAGAAGTACCTGGGGGGCTGGGCATGGTGGCTCATACCTGTAATCTCAACACTTTGGGAGGCCGAGAAGGGAGGATCACTTGAGCCCAGGAGTTCAAGACCAGCCTGGGCAACACAGTGGGTCCCCATTTCTACAAAATATTAAAAAATCCGCCAGATGTGTTGACACATGCCTGTAATCCCAACTACTTGGGAGGGTGAGGGAGGGTCGTCTGAGCCTGGGAGGTCAAGGCTGCAGTGATCTGTGATCTCACAACTATATTGCAGACTGGGTGACAGGCCGAGACCATGTCTCAAAAACAAAACAAAACAAAAAAAACAAACAAAAAAGACACCTAGGGGACTTCAGCATCCTTCAGTGTTTAGTTCCTTCCCTGAAACTGAGTCAGTCTGGGGTGGTACCCTGACATCAGCATGATGGAGAAGCCCAAAGATCATCATAACCGTAAAGACAGATTTCAGAGGACTGAGATAAATGTTAATGTTTTAATTACACAAATGGAAGGTAGGGACAGGAATTTGTTTAATAATACTTTTTTTTTTTTTTTTTCCTAAAGTATCTCCTGGGTGATTCTGAGGCATGACTAGTTTGGAGGATCCTGCTTCTAGTGGAGAAAGGTGGGGTGTAGACTGTGGGCCTCTGGAGGACGTGACCTGCCTTACCCTCCTCAGTTCCCCACTTCAGCGTCTGTCTCTCCCCACACAGGTCTCAGGCTCCTGTGTGTGTCAAGCAGCATGGGGTCACCCTGGGCAGGACAAAGGGAATGGTCACAGCTGCAAGGCATCCTTCACCCTCTTCCCCTCCCCACACGCCCATTTTTAAGTCCTACAATGGTGCGAGCAGAAGAAACCAAGCTCTCCCACGAGTAAGTCCCCTCACCTGGGGACTCTTGCATTCCTCAACAGGCTCTGAAAGCTTCCGGGTCAATTTGAAGTTGGAAGACTCACTATAATTTATGAGGAAAGATTTACCTAGTTTGAGTGAGAGGTCTATGTCTGTGGGTGAATGAATTGTCACAACTTCTTAACTGGTCTTGCTTGACTGAGGTTAGTAGCACTTGCTTTTTAAACACACTCAAGGTAAATTTCTTTCAAACACAGGGGTCGAAATGCAAGTCAGATGGCAAAGTTTCACTATGTGTGACACCAAGGTATGTGGTGACAAAGAGAAGATGAAACAGTAGTGGGTACTTCTCTGGAAGGGCGAATCCAGACTTTTGTCCCTAAACCCCTTCTCCCAAAGCCAGAACTCTACAAGTACTTTGGATGTGCCCTCAAAGCCAGACAAACTAGTCAAGACCTGGGGAGGCTCTGGGACAACTGAGACTGTCCAACTGGGGACTGAGTCTGAGAGCAGCAGCAATTGTGCTTGCACTATTGCACTGTGTCCAGAGTAGGAGGATTCAGTTTTATTTAAAAATGTGGCTGGGCGTGGTGGCTCACGCCTATAATCCCAGTACTTTGGGAGGCTGAGGCGGGCAGATCACGAGGTCAAGAGATAGAGATCATCCTGGCCAACATGGTGAAACCCTGTCTTACTAAAAATACAAAAATTAGCCGAGTGTGGCAGCACATGCCCGTAGTCCCGGCTACTCAGGAGGCTGAGGCAGGAGAATTGCTTGAACCCAGGAGGTGGATGTTGCAGCGAGCCGAGATTGTACCATTGCACTCCAGCCTGGGCGACAGAGCAAGACTCCATATCAAAAACAAAAAAAATGTAAATGCAAAAATCCAACAAGAACCACCATGATTTGCAGGGTAGCTGTGCAGTGCCCACCAGGTTGAGAGCACACCATGGTCAGCACTGACCAGTCTCCAATTTCTAGAGTATGTGCTGCCATGGCTTACACAGTCCACAAGGAGGACATCATAGCAAAGTGACTCATTTCCCTGATTTTCTAAGGCCACCCTGTCCAATACCATAGAGCCACTGGATATGTGTGACTTTTTAAGTTTAAATTTTAATTAAAATTAAATAAGATAAAGACATTCAGTTTCTCAGTCACACTGGCCACATTTCAAGTGCTCAGCTGCTAAAAGTGGCTAGTGGCACTCATTGGAGAACAGAGATATAGAATGTTTTCTTCACTGCAGAAGGTGAAGAAAATTCCATTGTGCAAAACTCCATTGGACAATGCTGTTCAAGATACAGGCTCTATAAGGAACCTTGTCAGTCTCATGTTTAGATCTAGAAAAATTAAGAACATTTAGTAATTGTGGCCACCATTAGTGGCATCCCTGGGCTATTACCAAAAAAAAAAAAAAAAAAAAGAAGAGAAAAGGAGTGAAGAAGGAGGAGGAGGAAGAGGAAGAAGAAAAGAAAAAGACAGAAAGACAGAAAGACAGAAAGACAGAAAGAAAGAAAGAAAGAAAGAAAGAAAGAGAAAGAAAGCAAGCAAGCTTGAATGTAACAGATTTTCCTGCATTTACTACTATCTCCAAAAGAAAAGAAACAGCAGCCCAACATCCCAGCTCTATAAATACTGGGCTAAGAACATCCCCTAAGGGGGTTAATGAAGGCTAGAGCCTTCATGACGTAGCTAGAGCTTCTGCTGGGCTTAAATTTCATGCTCCCAAAAATTATTTTCAGGGGTTATATTAGAGTGAGAGAGTCTGACAACGTTGGTGTGTAGTAGGTTTCATATTTTTCAGTCTTATTTTGAATTCTGCTATCTTTTGTTTTTAATAAGAGAGAAATGGTTTTGAAGAACTTGTGAAAAAGCACAGGCATCTGCAGTGGTATAACAAGAGCATACCAACAAAACGGTAATTATGAAGAGAGTGTAGCTACCTTAATGGAAAATAACACTGGCTATTCAAATCCTCGGGGACAGAATTCATAAAATGGGCATCCCCTCTGCTTGGATGAAACAAAATCAGGTCCGTCAGACACTGGGTTTGCATGTCCAGTTGTCACATGTCAGTGTGACCAAAGCACAATCTGAAGGTGGCCAAGACGAGAGCAAGGTGGAGAAAGAAACTGAACTGGAAAGCAGGATCAACTGTTTGCACTGGATTTTCTGATTTTTAAAAATTAGAATTTCACTCCTTCAAATGTACTCACATGCACACCCCAAAACCAAAACCAACAAAAAACTATCACCCATTACTTTTCCACCAAATTCCTACACAATCATGGCGGATCTGCCTATCATTAAGAAAATAATTTTGCCACAGCATGTATGTCAAACAAAAACTAAGCAGGGGAAATAAGCCTGTCTTCTTTAATGTCATAGGGCAAGAGATCACGTCTAAGTATTGGGTTTCTAGTGAAACAAGAATGGTTTAGGCTCATTTGAAATGGCATATACATTTAAGTACAGTTAAATATAACATTACAATACACTTGGGATACGTATGTTATACTTATATATGCATATGTGTAATATATATTAATATAATCAATAAACATAATCTAATAAGTTATCTGGCTGGCCACCACCCCTAAGTTATTCTCCTCTTTTAGGGGATATATATTCTTAAAAAGCACATGGAGGTGCACTAAAGGTTTTTTCTGAGTTATAATATTTCCCTTAGTGAAACTAACTTACATAAAACAGGGCGTAAGCAAATCATCTTGTTGATTTTGTCTTAGCAAGCAATTAAACCTGAATATAAACTTTGTATTAAATATAAAGCTAAACTATTAAAAGTAATATATACCAAATAACTACTTTGCTAATAACTGAATTAGTTCATTGCAATTTTCTTTACCCAGATGTTTTCATTAAAGTGAAAACAACACAATTTTAAAAAAGCCTATTATGCTTAATCCATGACATTGGCCTAGTTCTTATTTAAATCACTGTTGGAAGAAAAAGTAGTCCCACTGCTGTACTTGTATTACATGAACATAACTTTAAATACGCCGCATCTAGTGGAAGAGAGCTGTCTTTGGTTTCTGAAAAGACAACAGTTGCAAAAAACCCAAAAATACAGGAGCGCCAGTCATTTCCTAGTCTTTCTTTGGCATATATAAAAATCAAACCCTAGGAATTATTTAATATAATGTCCATTTCTGTGAAATAGCTATAAATTCAGCTCTATTTTCCAAATTTATGCTTAATTTTTTAAAAATGATTTAGAAGTCTTACCAAGAACATGGCGAGTATATGGATGTTGTTTTTAATTCCATTGATAAAATATACATATAAAAGATATGTACGTTATTTATTTGTCTTTAAATATTCTCACTGTAAGGGCTGGGCATAGTGGCTCACGCCTGTAATCCCAGCCAAGGCGGGTGGATCGCTTGAGGCCAGGAGTTCAAGGCCAGAAATTCGAGCCCAGCCTGCCCAACATGGCAAAACCCCATCTCTATTAAAAACACAAAAATTTGCTGGCCTGGTGGCACATGCCTGTAGTCCCAGCTACTCAGGAGGCTGAGGCATGAGACTTGCTTGAACCCAGGAGGCGGAGTTTGCAGTGAGCCAAGATCACACCGTTGAACTCCAGCCTGGGCGACAGAACGAGACTCTGTCTCCGGAAAAAAAAAAAAAATCTCACTGTAAAATGTCAAGGATTGGTGAGGAGGCAATCTATTAAAACTGAGTATTTCTATTACCAAGCTGGATATGGTATTTCCAAAAGATGTTAATATCTTTTCAACAGAAAATAGTTCATGCAACTTCTTAGTTCATATTACTCTTTCTCCTTTCAGTTAATCAAAATAAATTAGTAAAACTATCCAAAATTTAAGACAGCAGCAAGGCCTATAAATGCAGGTTTCAGATTCAAATTTCTCTGGAAATTTTTTTCTTTCCAATTTTCTTTTCCTTGGGATTTAATTTTTCCCATTTATTGGTGACATCCAGTAAGTCCCAGTTTTAACATTTGCAGACATACGTTTCTCTGTAGGTTAAAATTAATGAAGCATATTCAAACAGCTAATTCCTGAGTTTAAAGTTCTTGTATCACCTAGCTTCTGCTTAAATTTCAAAAGCATAATTTCCCAAGCTTAAGCTATCAAATTTGATTGCCTCTTTGTGCAAAAAGCCACATACTACAAATAGTTTCTAATTGGTACAGAACTATTGGTACATATATAAGGAAATATATGGATATAAGATTTTACTTGTAGAAGCTATTACTAAAATACGTAGCACTCGTGTAATTATATATTGTTAAACCTTTGCAACTGGTTAGTTCTCAGATAATTCCATTTCTCAGCATATTTACATTCTTTCTTACTGATAATCAAAAACCTTAAAAAACAAATCAGAAGCATTTCAGTAAAATAGATGATAACGGCAAAAAATCTTGCTATGGAAAAACAGTATGTATGATCAGGGCTTGATGTCATGTCTTTTGTATCTTAATAATGTCACTTGTCCTATTTTGCATACTCTTTGTGGTAAGCAGATTCCTCTGGCTATCATATATGACCTGAGGCTAAAAAGGTGAAAACTCTGACATAATACACGTTTTAAAATCTTGAGATATTGCACAAGGACTGAAGGAGACGTTTGTCCAGGGTACGATTATTATTAATTTTTTTGACTGAAAAAAAAAAGCAAATTAGAACCTTGTTAGCAAAAAGCCAGTTGATTTCATTCATTTACAGGAGATGACGAATTCCTGATGGAAGCTGAGTTGCACCCCACCTAGCAGACTGGGAAAAACATGATGTACCCCACACTGTCTTGGCATGAAGCAGGGTTACAGCTAATATGATAGATACCCCCATGTTTCCAGACAATCAGCCACAATAAAGTCAGCTATCAAGTCAGCTGTATAAAGCAACCCAAAATATCACTTTCCCAGACATATCTACCACCATAATGACTGCTCTATCAGGAAAATTGATTTTAAAGAATTACATATAAAACTTTAAAAGAGAAATTTCTTCACTTATCATTCAATGGGAAAAAAAGATTTGGCTTTCCTAACGCATGGCTACTCCTCTGCTCAGTTGTTCTTAAAAATAATTTATGTAAAGCAGACTTTTCTCTAAATATACTGTGCTCTCCCATATACACACTGAAAATGATATTTGCATACAGTGAGTGTATGCACTGATACACACATGGTAAAAATTTAAAAAATATGGACTGCATAAATCAGTAGCTGATTTTAAATACACACCAACTTAAACAGATTTGTTTGCAATTTCTGAATTTCTCAGGTAGAAAAGATCTTTCTTGCCGGCTGTAGTTCTAGAAGATGCTTATACTGTATAGAGTGTACAAAAATGCTTCCCACATAAACAAAGAAAGAAAGGTTCCAGGATCTTGGTATTCTAACCTTGCCTTTGCTATTAAACACCCACCAGATGAATGTGATGGAGACGAGCAAAATCAGTCTGTCATGCTACAGTAAACATGGTATTTTGTGTGCTGCCCAAGACTTTTTTCCCTCAAGAATATAAGTCACCTGCCATTTATTACGAGATTTTTCCCCGATTGACACCCCATTATGTATATTCAGTCAAGCTCAAATGAGATTTCAAGTGATCAATATACTATTTGCACTGAAAGTCTATTAGCCGCTCTAGCAATAAACTCTGCAGAGAAGCAAAAATGGAAGTGATATTTAGTGAACTGAATTACATGAAAATCTATGTTTTGGGCAAGGGAGCACAGACAGGAAGGCAGAAAAGCAAGGGATAAGAGAAGGTAGAAGAGATATTTTCCTAATAAAATCAGCTTTCTAGAGTCTGACCACTGATAAAATGCATCAAATGCCTAAGAAGTTTTCAAAAATATCTTAAATCACGTGTTGAGATCTCTAAAGAGGCAGGGAGGGGTTCAAATCAGCACTAGGTTCCTTTCAGAGACTGAGAGTTCACTATTTTAACAGCCATACTTGGAAGTACTTGATATCCTTCAAATGGAAAAGGTGGATCCAGCCCTGGGAAATCTGTAAAATCCCTCACCATTCAAACTCTGCGTGAAACAGCAATGGCTTCCCGTACACTTTAACACTTTCCATTTTATAATTTATGTGTACCAGATCCTAACAGCATAAACGTCATCAGCTGGGCATTTTGATTAATGTATATTCGGTAAGAAAGGTAGCTTGACAGTAGCCATAGGATTTCATCTGGCCACTCCCCCCCCCCAACCAAAACAAAACAAAACGAAAACAAAACAAACAAAAAACCCCTCTGTTTCTGGGCCTGGATGTTTCTACATATCAGAAGCCATCTGCTTGAACCAAGAGAAGATTAGAACAGGCAGGGCCACACAGAAACATATGACATCTGGGGAAGTGTCAATTCAGCATTACCCAGGCACCAAAGGTTCGTATTCTATTACCATGAAAATAACATGGGGGCAGTGGGGGTGCACAGGAATCAATGGCTGTGATTGCAGTCATATAAAGTTACACTGCTGGGTAGTGAATAGATGTTCATCTAGGTTAGGCTCCCCCCACCCCCTACTCAAGGGTATAGCACTTCCTTCTGGATTCTTATTTATGAAGCTAGAGTCCTTAGGCAGAAGGAATGAAAAATGGGAAGAACTGCTCTGCATAGATGTTCAGAATTCAAGGGTATAGCACTTCCTTCTGGATTCTTATTTATGAAGCTAGAGTCCTTAGGCAGAAGGAATGAAAAATGGGAAGAACTGCTCTGCATAGATGTTCAGAATTATTAATATTTAATTATTTAGTTTATTGAACTTACATTTTGAACCACTCTCAGGCAGAAGAGAAGAGTCACTATCCATTGTGATCAAAAGAACACCTGTAAGACCAAAATGTTTAGATCATTAGCAGTTGGGATAGTTTCCAAATTCCATGAGAAGCAAAGAGGATGCATAGTAATTTGAACAACGGAGAGATGCATCTTGAGCTACATCTGAACGAAAACTATTTCTCATATTTTTAGTTCTAAAATCCAGAGAGCAACCTAAATGAAAACACACTGCAAAAAAAAAAAAAAAAAGTACTTTATCTACGTATAAGAACTATTCATTCACTGTCTTTTCTTGATGGTGCTACCTACTAAGATACCTAAGCACAACAGATTCAGAGCCCACTTCTACCAGGAAAGAAACAAATAAAAACCCTCACCACTACCCAAATTAAGTCTCCTCAAAAGGAAGAGTTAAACAGTCCTAAATAGCAATTCCAGTTTGTGTAGGATGCATGTGTATGTGGCACAATGTGCACACCAAAGCACATTTCTTGAATTTTGCAGAAATGTATGTACAAGTGTTTAATGTCACACAATTTTAAAGGAGAAGCAACCTCCAAATGGTTTTCTAAAGGATACTCTCTATTGCCTCAATCCAACACTCACACACCCAAAAGTATCATTAATTTTTAAATCCTTAAAGCCAAAGATATTACTAACTCTACAATTCCTTGTAATAAGTGGATGAGAAACAATTTTCTTCAAATTACTCGCAAAACACTCATAACCTGACATCCTCAAATGGAAAAATAGAGATTCTTGGAGGCCAACTCTAAAAGAAATCAGACATCAGATGCCCCTTTCCATGCTACAAGGCTTTGCAGTGTCCTAAAAAGGCTTAGTGTACATTTGTGGTAAAACATAAGACTTGTTGGCATTTGTGGGCTAAAGCAGCCCAGGTGTTTATTTAGCCAGCACATTTACTTCGCTGGGAGGTGAGTGTTGTGGAATGCTCGTCATACAATGATGTGTGCACATTTACTGTCGAACTCAAGGAGGTACTGTTCTGGAACCTTCTCACACTGCAATTAACTGTGCAAGTGGGTAGAGCTAATTTCCACAAAACAATCACTGCATATCTTAGGAAAAGACCCTCTTTGAAAGCAGGCTGCTAGGGCGCCGGCATCTGAGCAAAGCACCAGAGACGTGCTACCAATTTGATTCTTGAAGCCGCTGCTGAAATCTATTTTGATTTTAGAATGACCCGCAATCACAGGCAATTTACCTGATTGTGTGTTCCTGATGACTCTCAAAGCCTTCTAGGTGCTAGGATTTGTAGGTGTAGTTTGTGGATTTGAAAGAGGGGAAAGATAATACAAGAAAAAGAAGAAAAAAAAAAAAACAGGAAAAAAGCAGAAGGTAGTTTCGGCAGCTTAAGATTATGAGTTCAGAACAGAAACTGCGATTTTCACCTAGAGTATCACATTATACTGGAGGAACTGTTGAGATACTGCTAACTGGTCACGACAGTCAAGTCTGAAAATGCATTAATTCACTCTAGCCATCAAGGCAAAAGGTATCATTTTCTCTTCTGTAAATGATATATTTACCTTAAAAAATGGAAGGTAACCAAGTAGGGATCCTTTTGACTTAAAAAAAGGAAAGAAAAAAAGTCTTTGTATCTCTTTTCTTCTTGGTCAGACCCGCTATCTGCAGTAGACGATGCGGATAAGCATAACTATAATAATGAACTGTAAGTTTATAATGCCTTTCTTCAGAGCAGCTCAAAACATTTTCTTTCCCATAGATTTGAAACAAGATTTGAAATCTCCTTGTCTTGTTGTAGAAATGGCCTTCCTCTAATCTGATGTAAAATGACTGGGTTCTGTTTGAAGGACTAGCAGTAAAAGGTAAGTTCATTCATCTATTTCTTGCTCCAATTATGCATCTCTGTTCAAACTGAGATGCCAGGTGCTGGTCTATCACACAAGCTGATTTATTCCATGCATTGCCTAAAAAGGAGCCCCCTCTTTCTAAAAAACTTAGTTTTATAAAAAAAATTTATTAAGAATATCAAAACAAAAATAACTGTTTTTGGCTTCACTGTATGCTTTAATATGTGTCCTTCCAATCAATCATGCCTTTTAGCCCTAGGATCTTAAAATTTGGAAGCTCTCGATATGTATCCCTTTTCTATCAAAATCAACCTATCAAAGTTAAATGGACATTTTAACAAGCTGACAGGCGAAAAGAAGTAACACTGTGCTTTTCAAGACCTGCCTATGGATTAACGCCTACCCTCCAAAATTGTTAGTAATTATTTAAATAAAGGTAATGCCCAAGCCTAGAAGCTGCCTCTCCCTGCACCACTGCAATTGTCGAATTCCTTTCCTGGTCTTTCATGCAGATGCTCAGAAACAGGGTGGGGCTCCCTGGTCTTGCATGCAATGTTAAGGGAGTCTGTGCTGTAAAGAAAACTCAATTAATCGTTCATATTCCAGTTTTTCAGTATCCTTCAAAAATACCTTTGAAATAATCATGTTGCTAAGAGTACCACTGTTTCTCATGTTAAGATTCAGATTAAAACCTTTGTGTCAAACCAAATGTACTGTGCACAAGCATGGATGACAGGTATTGAAATAAAGGTGACAAGTCAAGGAATCAGGGAGAAACCTCCTGGAAGAAGAGATGTGAGAAAGACTAGCTTCTCTATTATGGATGTCTCCGATGATGCTTTTCAAAAATCTTTTTTTTTTTTCTTTTAACAAGTACAGTTCTTTAGAGTCTACAAGTAAAATCCAATCTTGCTAAGCCATGCTTGTTCTCTGTATGAGTCAGCAGGCCACTGAGCATTTCAGACAGTGCAGCCCAGAGTAAATAGGCAAAGGCTGTTGCTGGACACACCCATTTTACTAATCCTGACTCTGATTTTTTTTTTAAATTCATCTTTATGTTACATGGTGTCTGACCCCAGAACTTGCATCAAAAACTGCATCTCCACCAACAAGGACTCAGGTTCCAATGTGGAAGGACTACCCTCCAGCTCCTTCACTGAGTGCAACTGGATAAGCGCTTATGTCTTCCTCAATGGGCAACTCCTGTTTCATTTTCTCTCCAGTCTGCATGTTATCAGCTTGACATTCCCTTCAGTGGCATATGACAAATCAAGTTGATCAAATTGCCCATCACTGCATTCATCAGAGGACGATTTTTTTTATTTCCTAGGACTGATACTTCCACTCCCTTTACAATCAAGAACACACCAAAAATAAATAAATAAATAAAATAAAATAAAATTCCATGTCTTGTTTTCTGGGGTTTTGTTTGTTTTGAGGGTAGTGAAAGTGGTAAGAAGTAATGAATGGATACAACTCATCATAAAGGGAAAAAAAGCAACCGACAGTCATAAAGCCAAGGGCACAGTCTTAAAATATGATTTGAAATACCTAGTGCCTACATTTTAAATGTAAAGCATTGATCCAAAAATGCAGATATTATTAGCTTTGGAAAACTTTACCAAAACATGAAGTAAATTATTTTCCTCATCTTTTTGCATGATTCAGCACTTTTAATACTAATTTCTGCCAAGAAGTTAGAAGGTAAAATGAATCTTTTCTGGGTGCCTTAAAACCTCACACTCTGTACTGGACCATCTGCACTCCTGTTACTACAGGGTCATATCAGAAATACTGAGGGTCACTGGTTTGCTGCCATAACATCTAGTGACCACCTCAGAGCCACTCAATTTCACTCTCCAGCATCTAAGTGGCTCTTGAGGACAGAATGACCCCTCGCAGTCGCTTCTCCCCATCTCGAATTGACCCTTAACCAGGAGCCACACATATGCATGCACACTCGACTGCACCTGTCTCACCCCGTCAGCAGCAGCTACCAGCTCCCACCTGATGTGTCTTTTCAACCTTTGTCAAGTATCTCAAGGCAAGAACATCCTGAAGCCCTTCCCCCAAATCGAAGCTTTGGTCCGAGCCCCCAACCCGCGGGAGCAGCAGGAGGAGGCCGAGGAGACAGACACCTCGGACTCTGTGCAAACTTGACCCGGGCATAGCACGGATTCGCGTTCGCATCCGAGGACCCCACACGTCCCCCGCACTGTACCCACAGCATCCCACGCCCGCGGTGCACGCTCACCTGCCGGTAGACAAGCCACACGCCTCGGCAGTCCAGACTTCCGTGGCGACCTCCAAGGGTGAGCCTACGCGCTGGGTGCCCGGCGCACCCTCAGGAGTGGCTGGGACCGCGGGCTGACGCCGGGCAGGGCGGTGGGACGCCTTGAGCCGGCGGGAGGAGCACGCCCAGGCGGGTCCGCGCCGAGCCCGAGCGAGCGGGCGAGCCGGGCGGGAGGGGCCATTTGTAACCGAGCAGACGCTACCACCGCCCCTTACTCGCGGGGGGCGGGGGCGGGCGGTCAGGTGACGGCGGCCCACCCTCCGCCGCCGAGCCGGGTGGTTCCTGCCCGGGAGGAGCCCCCTGGCGAGCTCTGATTGGAACTCCCGCCGCAGTGGCGGGGGAGGGGGGACACGTGACCGCCCGGCCAGGCGGCCCAGCGCGCCCCATTCACGATGGGCACCCCATCTTCCTCCTGGAAAAGCCGGGGGACACAGAGAAGGCGGAGGAGCACGCGGGGTGCAGGAGAGCCTACCAGCCCCTTTAGCCGCAGTGCTGGTGATTCCGGCCGCTGAACCCGGAGAGGAAAGACTCCCACGCTGCCAGCCGGCCTTGACTGTCCTCCCGCCCTGCCCTTGGCCGCAGTACCCTCCCCTCGGCTGCAGTAACCGCCCCCTACACCTCCAGGCAAGGGCACGCTCAGTGTAGACCACCGCCACTTCATAGATGCCAGTGCTACTTAAGAGTGGTTTTTTTTTTTTTTTCTTTCCTCCTCTCTGCACACCAGCACATTGTACCCGAGAGAAACTCACGGCGGTGCACTGCAGACACCGCCCAGCTCCAGGGCCCGAAGACACTCCGACCGGGCCCCGGGATGCCTCAGGGCTCCCAGGTCATTACGTGGAGGAACTCAGGCCTGCTCCTTACGCAGAAGGAGGAGGCGTCGCGGAAGCTGCAGTCCCCGATCCTCCTCAGGAAGCCGACCGGGTGGAAGGGGAGAGGGCGGTTATCGTGGTGCGAATCCAATTCGCAGCCTCTGGGAGCACGTGGCTAATAAAGGTGAAATTAAAACAACTAAGTGGTGCCGGCAGGAACGCGCCGCATGGCCAGGAGAAGCCCGGCTATTAATCATCCATAACGAGCATTTGCTTTTCTGGTGTGGGAGAATGGGGCTGTGCAAGAGCCCCCCGGAGTTGCGCTCTGCTCTGAACCTTAAGTGCTCCCCCAGAGCAAGTGGATTCCGCAGCCTATTTCCCCACCTCCCCACGGCCCCCTCTCGGGGCGACACCACCCTAGATGGCAGGAATTCGGAGAAAATGCGGTGTCACGTCCGCCGCTATGCCCGCACACGCGTCTGCGCCAACTCCAGCAACACGTGGGGACCATGAATCTGGGCGTCTGCTCTCCACTTAGGTGGTTATGTGGGTATACTTATATGATTACTGATTAAAACCAAATTGGACGGATAAGTCTGTTTCTACGCTGGATTCTTTCAAACTTCTGTCCAAGGGAGTTTTGCGCTCGATTTGGGCGGGGACGCAGTTTCCAGCCAAGACCGCCGCAGCGCTCAGCAGAGCCCGGGGACCGGTGGTGGTGGTGGCGGGATGGGGAGAAACAGAGGCCCTTGATTCTTTGGTACTCCACTTTCTTTCCATATTTAGACCAGTCGGGCAACACGTCCCTCGCCCAAGATGGCCTTTCCAACTGGAACGTGACTCAGACAATGTGGAAACCGGGGGTCCTTGACCCATCGTACCTGGGCTTCGCTGGGCATAGGACAAGGGATGAGCAGGTTTACCTGGAAAGGGAGTTTATTCGTAAAGCTACGGGCATAAACGCTAGATAAAGAAACTTTGAGGAAGCTCAAAGTTAACCTGTTGTAAATTGTTGGGGGGTGGGGAGCATCTTATGTAAAAGGAACGGCCCTATTAAATTAGTAAGTATCTTATTTTCCTGGTAGATTTCTGGCTGCCCTTGGTCCTCCCCTCCCCCACCTCATTTCTCCAAACCACCAAGGTTGGAGAAATCTCATAAACAAAGTGTAAGTCCGTGGGGGGGATACTTGGTGTTCTTAAAAAACAAACAACAAACGACCTTTGTAATAAGGAAGGTGGGTACGTTTTCATTTCTAGGTCTTAATCTTAACGTTACGGCCACGTTAAAATTGAAGTTGATTGAGATAAGAGAATCCCTGAGCACAGCACGCAGACAATTTCACAATTGAAAAATATGTACTTCCTTCTCCCCTCTCTCGTCCCCTCCCCCTTTCCCCGCCATTACCTACTCCTGTTAGGACTAGGGGCTGGGAGAGGAGGAGGGTGTAGTCCCTCCGAGTGCACAAGGGAGGCGGCGGGGCCACTTGTTGCTGCACCGGCAGAAGAGCTAATTCCGAGCGGATCTGGCAGGGATTCAGAGTTAAAAACCCTTCTCCTGGATGCGACGCCCCAGAGACCGAGGCAGACGGCGAGAACAGATTCAGCGCCTCGAGTTGTGCTTTCCAACTTGAACTCTGGACCATCTTTGCTTGAAATGCTTTGTCTTGCACGTCTGGGAGTTACTCGGTGCGATTAAATGCGTGACACACACGCACAAGCGGGGTCGCCCCGCAAGGGGGAGGGTGCGTGGCACAGGAGCCTCGGACTTTCACGGGCTCTACCCTTGGGGAGCGGTGCGAGGGGGACCGCCTCGGTGTGGCTGCTGACGTGAGACAGGTAACTCGGAAAGATCCTCCTCCGGCAGCCTTGGGAATGGGGAGCTGTGGGCGAAGGTGTAGGGGCGGTCCCGGAGCCCACACGGCGCAGTCCGCAGTGAAGGGCAGAGAAACTAGACAAGGGCAGGCGGGGTTTCCCGATTCCGAGTTCGTCCGTCTACGGGGTCACGTTCTGTGGAGAAAATGCGCGACACCTGGTAGGGAGAGAGTGACACTGACCAAGTGTCCCCGCAGGGCCGAGCCGTTTGCCCTCGGGAGGGGGTCGCGAGGCCCGTCCGCACTCGGCTCCCGCGGGAGCTGTGCTGGCGCGGCAGTCTCGCCGGCGCCTGGCCCCACCAGCCTTTGCCTTCAGCGTCCTCCCGTGGCATCGTCCGAGATTTGCGGAGTAGAAGCCGAGGACACAAGCAACTCGCTGTGGGCTTGGAGTGACCACGCCTTAGGGCTGTGAAAAGCTGCCCCGTGGTGACTTGGGGACGAGGAGGTTAATAAAGTGCAGAATTGGTCTTTTTACCTAAAATGAAGCTGGTGGTACTGCGCGCTTAAATGACTCCGCTAGGACCCTGGAGGTTGGGGAGCGGGGTGGGAGGGGTAAATGCTAGGTTTAGGACAACACACGATATGTCCAATTTAAGGAAGCTCCCCTTCTCGGGCCACATTCTCTGCAGCTCTACCCAAGTGGAAGCGCCGCTGCGCCCGGGGTCAGCTCCAGCATTATGACACCCAGCGTTGCCCTCCAAACTCCATGTCCCCGCGGCCACATCCCTCCGCGCCTGCTGGAACCAGCAAGTCTCTGCCTGCCCTTTCTCCTTTACATGGACCCTTTTCCTTTCACCCCAGGGCAGGTTAACGCCGGCAAGGGCCCGCAGTGCGACTGGCAGACACATCTCCGCCCCCTCCGCGCCCCGCGCCGACGGTGGGAACAGCAGCGACAGCGCGGCCACAGCCTTCCAGTGCCTTCGCCCCCTCCCCCGCGGCCACACCTCACCCACCTCACCCGCCAAACCCCGCAATCCGCCGCCGTCCCTCCCCTGCGCGCTCCCGGCGCCAACCCAGTCAGGAGCGGGTGGAAGCCCGGGTCCATGTGCAGGTGTCCTTGTGCGGGAGTAGGGGAGCGCACACGTCCGCGATCCGCGACCCTACCGCTGCCCGCAGCTCGGGGTCCACCCACGTGGAACCCGCCGGCCACCGCGGGTGCCCAACACGAGTCTCCCGGGCTCGGCTGCGGGCGCCGTTCCCTCGAAGCCCCAGGGCGCTCCCACGGGTCAATGACCACCTCAGTCTTTCTCCCAAGCCAGGGTTTGGCCAGTTGGGAAGTCTCTTCGTCCCTTGCCCACATCCCCTGGCATCTCCGGACAAAGCCACTTGGCTTCCCACCCCGGCATCGGGAAAGAGACGCGCGTGGAGAGCTCCTCCAGGCGCTGGGCCACGGTCCCCGTCCCTGGCCGTGCCTGCTGTGTGCGGAGTTGCGGGTACCGCCTGTACCGGGCAGGCACCCCACTCGTCGTTCCTCCAGCGCCGGCACTCGACCGCCGCGGCGCTGCAGGAAGGAGGCCCTGCGGCGCGGGTTCCTCCACACCCACGTGCCCCTCGTGTGCGCGCCCCCGGCCTGCAGATGCTACAAGGCTGGCGCCGCCTGGATTTCCGGGCGGCCCCACCCTCCGCGGCCGCTACGCCTCGCTGCCTGCATTCAGTCTCCTTGGCGTCTCCGCTGCAGCATCCAAGACCAGGAGCCGCCTCTGCTAGCGGTACTGCCCAACACGCCTGAGGGCCGCTGCCGGGAGGCCTCACCTCCCGCCCGGGCCCCCCACTCACCTTTCCTTCTGGAAGGTGGAGTTCAAGCACTGCACCGGGGCTGTTCAGCCACCGCCCACGACCTCCTGTAGGGTGCAGCGGGAGGGCGTTCCCGAGGCGCTAGCACCCTCTTTAAGCCCTTCCCCGGCTTTCTGCACAGCACCTTCATCAGCCGGCCACCCTCCCTGACAGTAAGGGAGGCATAGCTCTCGCTCTCGCTCCCGCTTTCTCTGTCTCATTCTCACACCAACGCCCACCTATACACACACCTGAACACCGAGAGGCCAGGACCAGTATCTCTCAAACTCTCAATTCCAGCACTGCAGAGCACATCACATCGCTGACAGCAAAGTGAGGAGGTGGTACTTGTGAACTAGGTGATTTCTTAAAATTTAAGAAATGGCCTTCTGCCCCTTGGCCTTTGCGTTCGTAAGAGGATTGTACTTTTTTTTTTTTTTTTTNATGCTACAAGGCTGGCGCCGCCTGGATTTCCGGGCGGCCCCACCCTCCGCGGCCGCTACGCCTCGCTGCCTGCATTCAGTCTCCTTGGCGTCTCCGCTGCAGCATCCAAGACCAGGAGCCGCCTCTGCTAGCGGTACTGCCCAACACGCCTGAGGGCCGCTGCCGGGAGGCCTCACCTCCCGCCCGGGCCCCCCACTCACCTTTCCTTCTGGAAGGTGGAGTTCAAGCACTGCACCGGGGCTGTTCAGCCACCGCCCACGACCTCCTGTAGGGTGCAGCGGGAGGGCGTTCCCGAGGCGCTAGCACCCTCTTTAAGCCCTTCCCCGGCTTTCTGCACAGCACCTTCATCAGCCGGCCACCCTCCCTGACAGTAAGGGAGGCATAGCTCTCGCTCTCGCTCCCGCTTTCTCTGTCTCATTCTCACACCAACGCCCACCTATACACACACCTGAACACCGAGAGGCCAGGACCAGTATCTCTCAAACTCTCAATTCCAGCACTGCAGAGCACATCACATCGCTGACAGCAAAGTGAGGAGGTGGTACTTGTGAACTAGGTGATTTCTTAAAATTTAAGAAATGGCCTTCTGCCCCTTGGCCTTTGCGTTCGTAAGAGGATTGTACTTTTTTTTTTTTTTTTATATATATATAGCCCAGTAGCATTCACACATTCAAAAATATATATTTAAATGTTTTGAGATTATCATAGATTCACATGCAGTTGTAAAAAATAATAATACACAGAGATCTTGGGCACCCACCCTTTACCCAGTTTCCCCCAGTGGTAACAATTCCCAATACTGTGGTGCAATATCACAACCAGGATACTAGCATTGATATAACCCCACCCATCTTATTCAGATTTCCCGTGTTACTTGTACTCATTTCTCTCTTCTCCATCCTCTGTGTGTGTGTAATAATTCTATACAATTTTATCACATGTGTAAATTCAACTACCACCACAGTCAAGATGCAGAACCAAACTTACTACAGGATCCCTCTTTTTGCCTTTTATAATCACATCTACCTGGAGGGTAAGAGGCAATCCCCGACTACTACTAATCTATCTTCAATTTTTTCCAATTTTGTCGTTTCAAGAATGTTGTATAAATGAAGTTATACAATAAAGTAGTATTTTTGGATTGTCTTTGTTGACTTAGCATAATTCTCCTGAAATGTATCCAATTATTATGTATTATCAATAAATCATTCTTTTTTATTAGTAGGTAGTATTCATGGGATGGAGGTACCACAACAGTAGATTGTTTAACCATTCTCTCATTGAAGGACTTGCTGCAGGGTTATTTCCAGATTTTGGCTGTTACAAATAAAGCTGCCATGAACATTCATGTACAGGTTTTTGTGGGAACATAAGTTTTCTCTGGGATGAACGCCCAAGAGGGCAATTGCTGGGTTGTATGTTAAGCACACGTTTAGTTTTATAAGAACTACCATACTCTTTTCCAGATTGCCTGTGCCATTTTACAATCCCAGCAGCAATGTAGGTGTGATCAATTTTTTTCTTCATACTTGGCAGCATTTGGTGGTGTCACTATTTTTTTATTTTAGTCATTTGGATAGGTAAGTAATATTTCATTGTGGTTTTAAATTGCATTTTCCTGGTGGCAAAGGTAATCTTTTTTATGTGCTGATTTGCCATCTGTATACCCTTTTCTTTTTATTTCTTTTTTCGTGGAATGTCTGTTCACATGTTTTGCCCATATTCTAATTAGAGGTTTGTTTTTATTTTTTACTGTGGCATTTTGAAGAGTTCTTTATATATTCTAGGAAAAGTCCTTAGTGAGATACATGGTTTGCAAATATTTTGTTCCAGTCTCCAGCTTGTCTTTTCATTCTCTTCACATGGGCTTTTGCAGAGCAAAACTTTCCAATTTTGAGGAGACTCAATTTACCAATCTTTCGTTTTATGAATCTTGCTTTTGGTGTCAAGTTTAAGAACTTTCGCCCAGCCCTAAATCTGGAAGACTTTCTTTAATTTTAAGACTAAGTTTAGTTTTACATTTTACGTTGTATCTGTGATCCATTTTCAGTTAATTTGTCTCTGACGTGAAGTTTAGGTTGAGGTACAGTTTTTGCCCGTGGATACCCAACTGTTATAGCATCATTTGTTGGAAAGGTTATTTTTCCTGCAGTGAATTGCTTTGGCAAATTTATTTTTAAAAATATCAGCAGGCATATTTGTGTGGGTCTGTTTTCGTGTTGATCTTGTATACTTCAACCATGCTGAATTTACTTATCACTTCTAGGTATGTTCTGAGTAAACAATCATGTTATCTGCAAATAGTGGCAGTTTTATTTCTTCCTTTCCAATCTGTATGTCTTTCATTTTTTTTTTTTTTTCTTGTCTTATTTCAAAGTGGCTAGAACTTTCAAAACCATGTTGGATGAGTGATGAGAGCAGATATATTTGTCTTATTCCTGATCTTAGGGGAAAAATAATCAGTCTTTCGCCTTTAAGTATATTAGCTGCAGGGTTTTGTAGATTTTAAAAAATTTAATTGAGGTAATTTCTATTCCTAACTTGCTTTGAGTTTTTATAATAAATGTGTGTAAGATTTTGTCAGATGTTTTTTCTGCATCAAATGACATGATCCTATGATATGGTGAATTGATATCACTGATTGATTTTCAAATGTTGAGCCAGCCTTGACCACCTGGAATAAATCCCACTTGGTTATGATATAGAATTCTTCTTATATATACTTGGATTCTACTTTGTTAAGGATTTTTGTATTTAAGTTCATAAGGGATACTGACATGAACTTTACTAGTTTCTTTTTTACTGTGATTTTGGTATCAGGGCCTTATAAAATGAATTGGGAAGTGTTCCCTCCTCTTTTATTTTATGGAAGAGATTGTGTAAAATTGCTATTAATTATTTAAATGTTTGGTAGAATCCTTTAATAAAATAATTTGACCTTGAACATTTTGTAATGAGGTTATAAATTACAAATTTAATTTCTGTAATAGTTATTGGACTGTTCAGATTATCTATTACATCTTGGTTGAGTTTTGGTAATTTATGGTTTTCAAGAAATTGGTTCAATTTTCTAAGTTTTTGAATTTCTTCTAATGGGTTGAACATGAAGCTGTTTGTAGATTTCCCTTATAATGACTGTAGGACCTGTGATGATACACCAGTTTCATTCCTGAAACTGGTGATTTGTGTCCTATTTTCATCAGTTTTTTTCTTTTGTTTTTTTTTGTTTTTGTTTTTGTTTTTGTTTTTTATTTTTTGAGACAGGGTCTCCCTCTCTTGCCCAGGCTGGAATGCAGTGGCACAATCTTAGCACACTGCAGCCTTAACTTCCTGGGCTCACTTCAGCCTCCCAAGTAGCTGGAACTACAGGAATGCACCACCATGGCTTGCTAATTTTCATAGAGACAAGGTCTCCCTATTTTGCCTAGACTGCTCTTGAACTCCTGGGCTCAAGTGATCCTCCTGCCTCTGTCTCCCAAAGTGCTGAGATTATAGGCACAAGCCACCACACCTGGCTTTATTTTTGTCAGTCTTGCTAGGGATTTATCCATTTTATTGATCTTGTTGAAGAACCAGCTTTTGTTTCATTGATTTTTCTCTATTCTTATTTTCAATTTAGTTGATTTTTGTTCTCTTTATTTTTTATCTTCCTCTTGTTGCTTTGCGTTTATTTTGCTGTACATTTCTAGCTTCTTTAAATAGGAATTTACGTTACTGGTCTGAGACTTTTCTTTTTTTCTAATGTAAGCATCTAGTGCTATAAATTGCCCTCCTGGCACTGCTTTAACTGTGTCTCACAAATTTTGACATGCGTTTTAACTTTCATTCAGTTTTATTACATTTAATTTTTTTTCTGAGACTTTCTCTTTGACCCCTGATTTATTTAGAAGTGTGTTGTTTACATTCCAAATGTTTGGAGATTTTTTCTGTTATCTTTCTTCTGTTGATTTCTAGTTTTATTCTATTACGGTGAGAGAATACACTCTGTATGATTCAGTTAAGTTTGCTGAGTTTTTTTTTTTAAATGAGCCACGATATGGTCTATGTTCCATGGGCTCTTGAGAAAAATGTATATTCTGCTGTTATTGGGTGGAGTGTCCCACCTGTGTCAATTAGCTCCCGTTGGTTAATGATTTTGTTGAGTTCATCTATGTCCTTAACAATTTTCTGTGTAGTAGTTCTATTAGTTGCTAAGAGGGAGTATTGAAATTTCCAACTATAATTGTAAATTTGTCTATTTCTCCTTTCAGTTCATCAAGTTTTCCTTTGTATAGTTGGAGGCTCTGTGGTTTGGTGCTTACACATTTCAGATTGTTACGTCTTTTTAGTAGGTTGATTTTTTACCATTTATAATGTCCATCCTTGTTTCTAATAAATTTTTTTGCTCTGAAGTCTATTTTACCTGGCATTAGCTTTAAAAGCACTTTAAAAGCACTTCTGCTTTTAAAATTAACATTTGAATGGTATGTCTTTTTCCATCCCTTTAATTTCAATCTACCTATATTGTAGAATTTGGACATTCCATTCATGAATATTTTAAGGTTTTTTTTTTTTTT
>NW_016806413.1:2631245-2671956 GCF_001698545.2 Rhinopithecus bieti
TTTTTTTTTTTTTTTTTTTTTTTTTTTTTGCTGGTAATTGATGAAGTTCCAAAATTCATTTTGTTCAATAAAAAGTTTATGGTTCCGTGACATTGGATTTGGCAATGATTTCTTGACTATAATACTGAAAGTATAGGTAACAAAAGAATTGGACTGTATTGAAATTAAAAACTTTTGTGCAGCATAGGACACTATTAAGAGAATAAAAAGGCAATCCAAGGAATAGGAGAATACATTTGTCAATCATATATGAGATGAGGAATTAATAGCCAGACTATAAAAATAGCTTTTAAAATTCAACAATAACAACAACAAAAACAATACAATTTAAAATAGGCAGACATCCCACAGCCTGGCCCAGGCAGAAAGATGCCAGCCACAGTGGATTTCTGCAGAGTAAAGGGGCTAGTGCTGTTCAACCTGAAAGTACAAACAGTAGCTCTGCTCAGCCTTAGCCCAAGGTACTTCCCAGGTGGGGAGACACCTGCCACACTATCCATTTCTATGGAGCATAGTCTCTGGACACATCTATCTGGAGCTGTGACTTCACCTAATCTTTGAGCGCAGCCTATACCCTTGTCCAACTACAGAGCTCCAACAGTGGCACCACCCAGCTGGGAAATATACCCTGTGACTGTGCCCAATCAGAAGTGATCACAGAGCTTAGCAAGCAACTCTGCCTGCTTGCAGAGCCAAGGCAGTGGCCTTCCTGAGCAGCAGAGCCCAGCCTCTACTCAGCTCTACTCAACCTCAGAGCAAACGTAGTAGCCCGGCTAACTAGAGAACTTGGCAGCAAACTCTGCCTGCCTGGGTTGTTATCAGCTAGCCCTTCCAGAATTCCAGGCTAGACTAAATAAAAAAAGTCTGTCCTTGCTGGAGAACACCTATAAAGGCCAAAAGAGGTGGCTGTTTCCTCAAATGCACATATGCCACTGTAAGGACACAAATTACAAAGAATCAGAGAATCATACCACTGTCAAAAGAAACTAATAAAGTTCCATTAATGGGCCGTGAACTAATGAAGATCTATGAAATGACTGACAAAGAATTCAGAATAATCATTTTTAAGGAAGTTCAGCAAACTGTAAGAATATATAGATAGGAAATTAAATGAAATTTTGACAGCAATATGTGAACAAATAGAGAACTTTTACAAAGAAATAGAAACATTAAACAAATAGAAATCCTAGGGACGAAGAATACAGTGACTGAACCAAAGAAATAAGTAGAAAGCTTCAGCAGCAGACTGAATCAAGCAGAAGAAAGAATTGGTGAGCTTGGAGAGAGAACATTTGAAATTATACGTCAAAGGAGAAAAAGGAAAAAAAAATGAAAGGGGATAAAGAAATCCTATGGGAATTCTGAGACACCATCCAGAGAAATAACATTTACATAATAGGAATAAAGAATGAAATGAGAAAGGAAAAGGGCCAGAAAGCATATCTAAAGAAATAATGCTTGAAAACTTCCCAAATCTGGGGAAATGACAGCCTCCAGGTACCAGAAGTGCAGAGGTCACCAATCAAGTTCAGCTAAAGAAGAATTCATCAAGACACATTATTAAACTGTCAAAAATCAAAGACAAAGAAAAAATTCTAAGAGAAGCAAAAGATTTTTAAAAACTTACTACATACAAGTGAGTAACAATACAATGGGCTTCTCAGCAGAAATCTTGTAGGGTAGGAGAGAGTGGGATGATACATACAAAGTGCTGAAGGGAAAACAGAACAACTTGTCAACCAATAATACTGTGCCCAGCAAATCTGTCCTTCAAAAATGAGGAAGAAGTAAAAACTTCCCTAGACAAACAAAGGCTATGAAAGTTTATCATCACCAGACCTGTCTTATAGGAATTGCTGAAGGGAGTTTTTTAATCTGATAGGAAAGGCTGCTAATTAATAATATAAAGCATATGAAACCGCAAAACTCAATGACATAAGTAGTACAGAGTCATGTTCAGAATAATATTGCAATGATGGTGTATAGAGCAATTTTATTTTCAGTATGAAGGTTAAAAGACAAAACCATTAAAAACAACTATAGTTAAAATAAATTGTTAAGGGACACCAATTGTAAAATGATGTAAATTTTGACAAGAAAAACATAAAATAAGGAACAGAAAACCAAATACTGCATATTCTCAGTTATAAGTGGGAGCTAAAAGATGAGAACATGTGGACACAAAGAGGGAAACAACAGACACTGGGGCTTACTAGTGGAAGAGCGGGGAAGGTGAGAGGAGGGAGAGGAGCAGAAAAAATAACTATTGGATATTGGTTTAGTAACTGGGTGATGAAATAATCTGTATCTCAAACTCCCATGATACAAGTTTACCTATGTAACAAACCTATGCATGTACCCCTGAACCTAAAATAAAAGTAAAAAACAAACAGAAAAACACAAAATGGGTGGGTGAATAGAAGTGTAGAGTTGTTGAAATCAACATTAAATTGCTATCAGCTTGAAAAATTGCCTGTTAAATGAAAGCTCCATGTAAACCAAAGTAAAAATCTGTAGTACATGCACAAAACATAAAAAGGATTCAAAGTATACCACCAAATGGGAAAGGATGAAGTCAAACAGTCTCTGTTTACTGACAACATTATCTTATATGCAGAAACCTCTAAAGACTCAACTAAACAACTGTGAGAACTAATAAATGAATAAAGTCACAGGATACAAAATCAATACCCAAAATCAGTAGTGCATCTATACATTAACAATGAATTATCTGAAAAAGAAGAAAAGAATTCATTTATAATAGCTACAAAAAATACTTAGGAAGAATTCTAACCAAGTAGGTGAAAGATCTGTACACTGAAAACTATTAAACTCTGATGAAATAAATGGAATAAGACATAAATAAATGGAAATAAACTCCATGTTCATGGATTGGGAGAATTAATATTGTTAAAATGTCCATACTACCCAAAGCAATCTACAGATTCAAGGCAATCCATATCAAAATTCCAATGTCATTTTTTCACAAGAATAGAAAACAAATCCTGAAATTAATATAGAACCATACAAAAAATCCCTGAATAGCCAAAACAATCTTGAACAAAAAGAATGAAACTGGAGGCATCATACTGCCTGGTTTCAAACTATATAACAAAGCTATAGTAATTAAAATAAAAAGATACTGGCATAAAAATAGACACATTGACCAATAGAATAAAATAGAAAGTCAGAAATGAACTCATGCATGTATGGTAGAGCTACCATATGATCACACAACCCCACTGCTGAGTATATACCCAAAATTAAGGAAATCGGTATATCTAAGAGATACCTGCACTCCTATGTTTGTTGCAGCTCTGTTTACAATAGCTAAGGTTTGGAAGCAACCTAAGTGTCCATCAGCAGATGAATGGATGAAGAAAATATGGTACATATACACAATGGAGTGCTATTCAGCCATAAAAAGAATGAGATCCAGTCATTTGCAACAGCATGAATGGAACTAGAGATCATTATGTTAAGTGAAATAAACCAGGAACAGAAAGACAAACATCACATGTTCTTACTTGTTTGTGGGATCTAAAAATCAAAACAGTTGAACTCATGGACATAGAGAGTAGCAGGATGGTTACCAGAGGCTGGGAACGGTAATGGAGGGCTGGAGGGGAGGTGGGGATGGTTAATGGGTACAAACAAATAGAAAGAATGAATAAGACTACTATTTGATAGCACAACAGAGTGACTATAGTCAATATGATCAGTTGGGTTTCAACAAAGGTGCCAAGAACACACAATGGGACAAGGATGTCTCTTCAATAATGGTGTTGAGGAAACTGGATATCCACATGTGGAAGAATAAAACAGGACTCTTATCTCACACCATAGACACAAGTTAACTCAAAATTGATTAAAACTTAAGATCTGAAACTATAAAATTACTACAAGAGTACATAGTGGGAAAGCTACAACATTAGTCTGGGCAATGATTTTTAGGTTTGACATAGAACAGGTAACACAGCAAAAATAAACAAATAGGATTACATCAAACCAGAAAGCTTCTGCATAGCAACAGAAACAACAGTATGAGGAGACACCTATGGATTGGGAGAAAATATTTGCAAGCCATATATCTATTAAGAGGTTCATATTCAAAATAAATCAGAAACTCAATAGCAAGAAAACAAATAACTTGATTTTAAAAATAGGCAAAGGATCTGAATAGACATTTCTCAAAAGAAGATATACACACGGCCATCGTATGTATGAAAAAATGTTTAATATCACCAGTCATTAGGAAAATGCAAGTTAATACCACAATGAGATATCATCACAAACCTGTCAGAACAGTTATTATTAAAAAAAACTGAGGATAAATGTTGAGAAGGTGGAGAAAAGGTATCCTTGTACACTGTTGGTGGGAATGTAAATTAGTACAGCTGTTATGAAAAACTGTATGGAGTTTTCTTGAAGATCTAAAAATAGAATTACCATATGATCCAGCAGTCCCACTTCTGGGTATGTATCCAAAGGATTTGAAATCAGTATGTCAAAGAGATATCTGCACTCTCATGTTCATTTCAGCCACAATATTCACAATAGCTAAGATATGGAGTAAATCTAAGTATCTACCAATGGATGAACAGATAAAGAAAATGTGATGTATATTCACAATGGAATAATATTCACCCTTTAAAGTAAAGGATATTCTGTCATTTATGACAACACGATGAACCTGAAAGGCATTATGCTAAGTGAAATAAGCCAGGCACAGAAGGACAAAACCACATTTTCTCACTTATATGTGGAATCTAAAATAATCAAACTCATAGAAGCAGAGAGTAGAATGGAGGTTACCAGAGGGTGAAGAGTGAGGGGAATTGGGAGATGTTGGTCAAATGGCACAAAGTTTTAGTTAGACGGGGGCGGGGGGGGGTGGTAAGTTTTTTGAGATCCATTGCATAACATGGTGACTATAGTTAATAATTATGTATATTTCAAAGTTGCTAACAGTAAATTTCAAATGTTCACACCACAAAAAATTAAGTATTTGAGGTGATAGACATGTTAATTTGCTTGATTTAATCATTCCACATTGTATACCTATATCATAACAACACTTTGTACCCCATAAATATATACAATTAAAAAAATAGGCAAAGGGCTTGGATAGACATTTTACTAAAGAAGTTATACAGATGGCCAATAAGCAAACAAAAAGGTGCTCAACAACGTTAGTCATTAAGGAAATACAAATCAAAATTGCAATGAGATACCACTTCACACCCATTAAAGTGGCTATTATCAAAAACAACAATAACAACCAAAAACAGAAAAGTAAATGGTGGCAAGGATGTAGAGAAACTGAAACCCTTGTGCATCGCTGGTGGAAATGTAAAATGGTGCAGCTGCTGTGGAAAACAATACTCTGTGGTGGTTCCTCAAAAAAATTAAACACAGAATTACCAGATGATGCAACAATTCCACGTCTAGGCATATGCTCAAAATAATTGAAAGCAAAGACTCAAACAATGTGTTCATAGCAGGATTATTCACAACTCAAATGTCCATCAGCAGAAGAATGGATAAACAAAATGTAGTATGTATATAAATTGAACATTATTCAGTTTTTAAAAAGCGATGAAATTCTAACATACGCTACAACATGGATGAACCTTAAAAACATTATGCTAAGTGAATTGAGCCAGACACAAAAGGACAAATATTGTATGCTTCCACCTATATAAAATACCTAGAATAGACAAATGCATAGAGACAGTAGAATAGTGTTTACCACCAACTGGAGAGAGTAGGGTACGGAGGTTATTTTTTAATGTGTACAGAGTTTCAGCTTGGGATGATAAAAAATATTTCCAGAAATGGTTAGTGGTAATAGTTGTACAACACTGTGAATGTTGTAATGCCACTGAACTGTATACTTAAGTATACTTATTAACCACTGTTAACAGTGGTTAAATGGTAAAACAAACAAACAAACAAAAAAAAGTTATGTATATTTATCACAATAAAAGTTATGCAAAGAAAAGCTTATGGTTTGATTTTTTAGAAGTATTTATCCTGTATGACTAAAGTGTTGCCATGCAGCTTATGATGGCTCACTGTCAAGAGTTCCTTCCCCATCCCTACCTGATCCCAATTTTGTTTTTGTTTACTTTTGGCAACTTGAATCTATTTCACTCAGGTTTCCTGCTGCATCAATTAGAAGGTATATATATTTTTGCCACCATATGATGATAGGAACAAAAATAGCCAAGGAATATCGACGCTCCGCTCAGGAAGTGTCGTCTCTTCATCTGCCAACTTATGTGGTCACGGAAGACAATATTGCCCTCAGTGAATAGCAGCAATTCCACCTTTAAGCATATATTCAAAAGAAAGCAAGGACTCAAACAATCACATACTTGTACATGGGTGTTCATAGCAGCATTATTCACAACTCAAATGACCATCAACAGAAAAGTGCATAAACAAAATGTAGTATGTACATAGATTGAATATTATTCAGTCTTAAAAAGCAATGAAATTCTGATACATGCTTTGACCTACTGCTTTCTGATACTGAGACCATGAGACAATATGGGCAGCATTAAGACCCAGGAGCCCCGGGATCTGCCCTTAGCAAGGTTGTGTGGGCCTTGCCAGTCCCATTGACTTGCCATCTCAAACACAAATATGTGGGTTAAGTGAAAACTAACTTCTTTTTTTTCTTCAGATTTCTTTGACTGTTTGGATAGTTTTAGCTTTCACTAATATTATTGCTATACTATTGCAAAGATAAAATGCAATTATTAAAATAACTTAAAATCTCTATACCTACACCATCAAAAGAACAGAAACTGTATTCTTTGACCTACTGCTTTCTGATACTGAGAGCGTGATGCAATATGGGCAGCATGAGAACACAGGAGCCCTGGGATTCGCCCTTAGCCAAGTTGCATGGGCATGGGCTTGTTGGGCCACTTCTGGAGGCCTGCTGTCCATAATCAGAGCAGGTGGACTAGAGAACTCCAAAGGATCTTTCACATTCAAAGTGGGAAGATAAAAGGTTCTGGAATGTTGCACTGTGACAAACATTCATCCTCCTCTCTTGCTGCAGAGAATATTCCATATTTTGTAATAAAAGTTTTCTTCATATGATATTTGAAAATCTTACCCATGTAAGTATCACTCATATAAAATGGCTTAATTTCTTTTTTCCAAGATTGGTCTCTATCCACAGGGTCAGCTACATCATGTATGGGGTCCAGGGCAAAACAGAAAGGCAGAGCCCTTTGTTTAAAACTTATTAAGAATTTTAAAGCAGAGAAAGCAGAGCATCAAATGAAGCACGAAGCCCCTCTGAGCACAACGAAACAGGTTGCATACTGTCATGAAGCCAGCCCTCTCTGGTCATATGTGAAAAGTCACCCCATACCACTCCCGGGAAAGACATTTAAGTTAACTGACCAGCCTGAGCACATTGAGAGGTTGTGTGTGTGGGTTGCATTTTTATGCACAAATAACATCAACAGGAGGCCAACCTTCCGACCTGCCATGCAGTTAGTCCCTCACTAGTAGTTTGTTCTAATGAATACTTCCTAATGAGCTGGGAGGAAGTACAACAAAGTGAAAAGTCTACAAAACTGGCTGGAAAAAAGGCTCAGCTTCTTTGGTTAACAATTATTTATTGAGCACCAAATAGATGACAGGCCCTTGGCTATGTGTTCCACAGTGGTCACTTAGATAAATCTGTCACCCTGGGCAGCTCCTCAGTCTTTGAGACCTTGATTTCCTGGGTTGTTAACTGGGCACAAGAGGATTACTCACCTGAAAACCTTTAGGAAGGAAGATGGCTCCAGAAGTTCAAGTTAAATTATCTGTCATAGCTATTGTTTTGCAAAGCTGTAATGACGACAATATCTGTCCCCAAATATGACATTATCAGAAGTAGAGAATGTATATAGATTATAAAGTCTCAGGGTAGCTTCTGATTTTCCTCTATTTCACTTTCTTTCATCTGAACAACTCGGTGGGAGAGATTCCATGTCCAGAAACCATAAACAGGTCCTCCAATATCTTGTATGAATTTATAGGATTTCATCCTTGAGCTTCAAAGACATAAAAACCTATAAAGAGGAAATTTTAGGCATACCTGTTTTACAGGTGTTATACAACGGATGTATTCCTTTTTTTAAAAAAGCCGAACGAATTGTTGGAAATGGAATCGTATTTGAAATGTATTAGAGAACTTGCATATTAAAAAGAAAATTGCATTGAATCCTTTTGTACAACAAAGAATAACTTTTATAAAGCAAAAAATGACCCCTAATTTGCTTGATGTGAAAACTTGGTCTTAAGCACATAGAGTTATGTGGTTGTAAAAATGGGAGCCCATTTAGACTGAAAAATGGCTCCTCCTTTTCCTTTTCAGACCCGAAGATGTGCAGGTGGAAGTAGCAGTAGTAAGGGTGGGAGGATGTCAGCATTCTTTGCATATGTTCAAAATCCATTTCCTACTCAAATGAAAAGTGTTTTCTGAGAGCCTTTGAAGGGATCAACACTGATGTGAGAATGGGAGCACTTTTCAGGAAACACACTGTGAAGAGTAACATCAATTAAACTCACAGAATTTTAGCCAGCAGGGTGAGGCGGTGTGGTTTGGAGGTTTTAAACATAGATTGCCAAACTCTCAAGTAAGTGTGTGATTGAAATGATGACATTTTTGGAGATGCAGTTTACCAGCCTCAGGTGCTCTGTGAAAAAAACTCCTGAAAGCTGCTTTCTTACATGAAGAAAAAAAAAATCAAAGGAAAAGAAATAGGATCCAAAAAGCAGTGGTGACTAAAATTCCCTAGTAAAAATTATCACTGGGTATGAATAACAACTGGTTGAAGAAAAAAAAAAAAAGCCAGGGAGAGAAAGACATTAATAATTATCTGGGGCGGCCGGGCACGATGATTCACACCTGTAATCCCAACACTTTGGGAGGCCGAGGCAGGTGGATCTTCTGATGTCAGGAGTTGGAGATCAGCCTGGCCAACATGATGAAACCCGTCTCTACTAAAAATACAAACATTAGCCAGGCGTCGTGGTGGGTGCCTGTAGTCCCAGCTACTCGGGAGGCTGAGGCAGGAGAATAACTTGAACCTGGAAGGCAGAGATTGCAGTGAGCTGGGATCGCGCCAGTGCACTCCAGCCTGGGTGACACAGCAAGACTCCATCTAAAAAAAAAAAAAAAAATTAGCTGGGGCTGTTCTCCTAGGTGGTATCAATAGAGGAGGTAAACCAGGGGATGAGAATGAGGGTCACAAAATGAAACCATGACAACATTATTGTCTTCTTAGAGTGAGGATATAGACAGTGAATCTTTCTAACAATTGGTAGACAAATACAAATTTAATTGTGTATTATGATTTAAGAACACTCACTAGAAAAACAGGGTTTTTTTCTTCCAGATTATTGCAGGAGAAAAGATGGAACAAAGAAAATGCAATCAAGTCAATAAAAGAATAGGAAAACAGAAAGAATAAAAATGTATGGTAAAGAGAAAATAAAAAATAAGATGAACTCCTAACATATCAGTAATCAAAACAATTGTGAATGGCTTAAATTCACCTGAAAGTCACCCATTTCAAAATTAATTGGCTTAAAAAAATCAAAACTAGATATGTATTGTTTATAATAGATACACCTAAAACAAAATGACTTGGGAAAAGTTACAATAAAGAGTTAGAATAAGATTAACAAGCCAAAACTTACAGAAAAAGGTGGGGCAGGCCAGGCACATGGTAGCTCACGACTAATCCGAGCACCTTGGGAGGCTGAAGTGGGCAGATCACTTGAGCCCAGGAGTTCGAGACCAGCCTGGCCAACTTGGTGAAACCCGTTCTCTACTAAAAATACAAAAATTAGCTGGGTGAGGTGATGCACACCTGTAAGCCCAGCTACTTGGGAGTCTGAGACAAGAATCGTTTGAACCAGGGAGGTGGAGGTTGCAGTGAGCTGAGATCACATAACTGTACTCCAGTCTGGGTGAGAGAATGAGACTCTGTCTAAAAAAAAAGGGATATGGGAGGAGCAGAAAAAGAGTGAAATTCAAAATAAAAACAAAGAAACATAAAACCTACCCTTGAAAGAATAGGGACAAAAGCTCTATTTCCCTCCTGGTCAAAGGAATGCTAATAGGTGGTTATTAGGAGTTCAAGTGACCTTTGGCAGAGAAACTTTGGAGGGGGTGGAAGAGGGAGCCAGAATGAGGACATGAGGAGACAAAACAGGGACAGTGAATATTATTTCCACCCCCAGTATAATACCCCATATAATTCTCTCCCCTTGAGTGTGAGTAGGACTTATAAACATGATGGAATAAAATTCCCACAATCTTATAGGTTCCACTGTGTAGCAAAGATGTAATTAAGGTCCCTAATCAGTTGACTCTGAGTTTATCAAAAAGGGAGTTCTCTTGGGTGAGCTTGAACTAATCATATCTAGGTCTAGAGGTCAGAGGCAGAGGTCTCCTTGACTCAAGCTGAAGCAGACACTTTTCTTCTGACCTCAAAGACAGAAGCCACTATGAGTTCTGCTGCTGCAAGGAACTGAGTTCTGCCAACGAGCTGAATGACACTGGAAGAGTACACCAAGCTCCAGAGGGACTGCAGCCCTGGCCTGCAACTTGATTGTACACCTTGAGCAAAGGAACCAGCAGAACAATGCTTGGACTCCTAACCCACAGAAACTGTGAGATGATGTTACATTTGTGTGGTTTTAAACCACTAAGTTTGTGACAATTTGTTACACAGCAGAGAAAAACTAATACAGGCATACCTTGGAGATATTGTGGGTTTGTTCCAGATCACTGCAATAAAGCAAATATTGCAATAAAATGGGTCACACAAATGTTTTGGTTTCCCAGTGCATATAAAAGTTATGTTTACATTATATGTAGATTATTACATGTGCAATAGTATTATGTCTAAAAAACAATGTGCATACCTTAATTTAAAAACACTTTATTGCTAAAAAAAAAATTGCTAACAGCCATCTGAGCCTTCAGTGAGTCATCATCTTTTCGCTGGTGGAGGGTCTTACCTCAGTGTTGATGGCTGCTGACTGATCATGGTGGTGGCTGCTGAAGGGTGAGGTGGCTGTGGCAGTTTCTTAAAATAAGACAACAATGAAGTTTGCCACGTCAATTCACTCTTCCTGTCACAAAAGATTTCTCTGTAGCATGTGATACTGTAGAATTTCTTTCAAACTTGGAGTCAGTCCTCTCAAACCCTGCTGCTGCTTTATCAACTAATTTTATGTAATATTCTAAATCCTTTGTTGTCATTTCAACAATATTCTCAGCATCTTCAGCAGGAGTAGATTCCATCTCAAGAAACTACTTTCTGTTAAGGTTATATTTGTGGGTATTGGAAGTTATTTTTTCGGTTATTTTGCTTACACTGTCTTCTTTCAAATTTATTCAAGTTAATGAGGGGGTCCAGCAAATTTGCCACATAGAATAACAGAAAAATATCAGTAGCATTCCTTTACACCAGCAATAATAAAGAGTGAAATTTTTTTAAAATCTCAGTTATAATAACAATATAAACAATAAAGTTATTCGAAATAAATCCAACAAAAGATGTATAAAATCTATATGTAGTTTATAAAACTTCACTGAAATATTTAAAAGATGTGAATTAATAAAGTGACATACTATGTTATTAGATAAGAAGATCTAGTGTAATAGAGATGTTTATTTTCTATGAATTAGTCTATAAGCTTCATATAAATTCAAACAAAACCCCAACAGAATTTGCCTTGGAAGATGACAAACTGATTTGAAAATTAATCTGGAATGGAAAATAAGTAAGAAGAGTCAAGACATATCTTTGAAGAAGAAAAACAATGAAGTATCCCAAATGCCAAAACATACTGTAAAGCTTTTGTAATTAAAAGTGTGGTATTAGCCCAGGAATAAACAAAGTAATAGAATCAGAAAAGGGAGTTCAGATACAAATTGGTATAAATTAGAATTTTGTATAAGAAAATTAAATGTATCAGTGATACATTTAATTCAGTGACAAAGGTATGGACTACTTAGTAGACACGGGTAAGATAATTTGCTATCCATTTGGAGAGAAACAAAGTTAGATTTTATTCCAGGTAGAAAATATTCCAGGTAATTGAGGAGCAATTGTTAGACAAGTAAGGAGCTATGAATTAGTATGTTTATAGCTTTAAGAGTTAATGAGGCAAGAGTAATTTAAGCAAGACACAAAATGCAAAATACTAAAAAAAATCTGCCTTAAAAAACTACAGCATGATAAAGGTATGTGAGAAAGAAAACTAAATCACATGCTATTGACCTGAAACAACTTGCAACATATATAACAAAGAATTAATGTTGAGAATATCTAATTAACACTCCAGTTCCCCTCAACACAGCCCAATTAAAAATGAAAAATAATGTGAATAGACAGTTTACAGAAAAGATGTGGCCAATAAACATGTGACATAATGCTTAATCTCAACAGAAATTAGAAAAATGAAAATTAAAACCATGAGATATCAGTCTTAAACCATTCAATTAATTTTAAGTGTTACATGTTAATAAATATCATCAATTGAAGAGGGCAAGGTAGAATTGCATACTCTTACACATGTTGTTGGTAGTGAATACTGGTAGCTTTTTCTTCCTGAAATCTATTAAGTAGTATGTTTTAAAATTTAAAAGAGCAGAACTCAGTGAAATAGAAATTGACAAAGAATGGCATAAATTAACTAGGCCAAAAGTTTATTATTTACAAAGATCAACCAGCTAGAGAGATCTATAACTATAGAAGAGAAAGAGAAACACAGATTACCAATACCAGGAGTGAAAGAAAGGCTATTGCTACAGATCCCATAGACATTGAAAGTATAACAAAAGAATATTATAATATAAATAATTTTATGCCAAGATATTTGATAAATTAAATGAAACAGATAGATTCTTTCAAATTATTTGACAAATACAAGTTACCAAAATAAACACAAAATGAAACAAAATCTGAATAGTCCTATAACCGTGGAGAAATTTAATTAATCATAAAAAAAACTCTCTGACACATAAAATTCTGTGCTCAGCCATTTTTATTGGTAAGTTCTATTAAACATGTAAGAAATAATACTAATTTTATACAAACTCACAAAATAAGGAAGGAGGTGATACTGTCCAACTTATTTTATGAGGCTAATACAACCCTAATACCAAAATCTGACATAGACTTTACAAAAAAAATTATAGATCAATATCCCTCATAAATATAGATACAAATATCCTAAATAAAATATTAGCAAATTAGGTCCAACATTGTATTAAAATAATAATATATCATGACAACGTATTGTTTATCTGAGGAATGCAAGGTTGGTTTAACATTTAAAAAATATCAATCAATATAATTTACCACATTAAGGAAATAAATGGGAAAAACCCATATGATCATCTGAGTAGATACAGATAAAGCATTTGGAAATAGTTAACATCTATTAATAATAACAATCACAGCAACCTAGGAATAGAAAGATATTTCTCAATCTGGTAAGATGAATCTATTAACAACTAATAGCTAACATCCTGCTTAATGATGACATTTTGAACCTTTTCCTTCTAAGACTGGGAATAAGGCAAGGATGCCTACCTTCATCACTTCTATTCAGTCTTGTACTGGTGATGCAAGCCATTGCCATAAAGCAAAAAAAGAAATAAAAGTGTAAATATGGCAAAGAAATGAGATGTTTATATTTACACATAACATGATCCTTAGGTAGAAAATTTATGGAATCTGTAAAGCAACTATTTAAGAATTGAATTTAGTAAGGCTATAGGATACAAAGTTAATAACCAAAATGAATTGTGTTTTTGTGCACCAGCAACAAACAACTTGAAATGATATTTTTAAATCATATGTTTTAAACTCTTCTCCTGAGAGTTTCTTCAGAACCCACAGCAAGAGGGGGGGTGGCTCCTGGGGGAGATAAATTCCTTAGGAACTTCGGAATGAAGTTCCTCCTTCCCCTATCTCTGAGTGGAGGAAGCCCACCAATTTGCCCTTTGCAGTGTGCAGGGTGGAAGGTAAGAGGTTGGTGTGGAGTTGGTAGGGGTTGTTGCTGGGTGTACAGCCTGCTGGGGCTAAGGGCTGGGGGAAGGCTCTGTCACTCCAGGCATATCTTTCCCCATTTCTGTGTCTGGGACTGCAGAATATAGTGCCAGAAGGACCCTGTGTAACCCACACTGTGGGTGTCTCACTCTGGGGGATCTTCCTCTAGACCTCCCCCTCACTTACATAAAGCTCCCTTGAAGCAAGTAAGAGGGTCCCAGGGCTGCAAAACTGGAAGCACAGTCTCTGGGATGGGGAGGGAAAGATGATGTTATATGCACTTCCTGCTCTCTGCTCATGGGTGGCTGTGACAACCCTGGCCTCACTTGAGTTCTTGTCACCCCCTGGGAGTCCCCATCCCATCTTCACCCTGAGCCCAACCAGGCCCCGCCGTTGGCCTCTTGTCCCTTTGCACACTTGTACCCACAGGTGAGGGGCAGGACTTGAAGGTGTTGGCCTGTTCAACAATCAGTAATAATGGGTGTTTTTGTCAACTGCTTGTTAATTGATTTGGGGATATTTGCCCCAAATCAGAGGTTGAGGAAAAGACTGTGGGTGAGGAGGCTCTGCCTGTCCCATCCCTTTTCCTTTCTGGCCCCAGCCTAGGTGGAGGCAAGTGGAATATCTTACATTGGGCGATTTAGGGGCTGGGTGAGGCAGAGAATCTCTTGAGAGTCTTGGGTGGCGCTGGTGCATTCTGTTTCCTCTTGATCTCAAAGCACAATGTGGATTTGGGGACCAAAGGTCAGGAACACATCCCCTTAGAGGACCTGAGTTTGGGAGAGTGGTGAGTCAGGGGAAGGAGCAGCAAGAAGCAGCCTGTTATCACTCAGCTTAATTCTCCATCCCAGACAATGGGAGCCAGTCATGGAATCTTGCTGCAGGCCCTGCCTCTACTCTTCCTGTCCTAAAAATAGGGGCCATTCTCTTTCACAACCCCAGAGAGAGGAGGGACAGTCACACTGATGCTGAGGGACCCAGGGGCTGCTGGGCATCCATTCCTTACTAGAACCATCCACAGAGCACAGAGCCCTGAGGACTGTGCTGTACTGTGCTAGGCTGAGCCCCTGGTCTACCGTACAGTTCACAGAGGTCTTTCAGCCCATATTATCCCAGGAAAGATGCATCAAAGCTAGAATGTGAATATAACTTTTGTGGACCAATAATAAGAATAACAAGAAGCCTAGTGGTGAGCAAAGTACATTCTCCCAGCACTGCCTCCTGTTTTCTCCCGCTCATGTGCCTCCAGGCAAAACTACTTTATTGCTTAATTTCTGCCTTTCCCACCTCACACATGCACTTTTGGGCCTTTTTTTATAGCTGGAAAAACCAAAATACCACCCTACAAACCTGTATTTAAAAAGAAACAGAAATGACCACGTGAAATGTGCTTCTGTCTAAACATTTCATCCGTGTGTGTGTGTGTGTGTGTGTGTGTGTGTGTGCGCATGTGTGAAGCCACCCATTCATCTTTTTATATGGGGTTGTTGTCTCATTTGGTCTGTTTTGGTCCCCTCCCTCGTGGGCTTGTTCTCAGGATCAAGTTACAAAAAAGAATGAGTTAGATTTATTTGTACTGAGACAGAAAAATGTCCAAGGTATATTTCAAAGTAGAAAATGAAATTATAGAATAAAATGTAAAACATATTATTCTTTATGTAAAAATTTTGAAAGCCAACAGTTAGCAAGATATGTGTATAAATATACATGTGTATAAAGGCTTGGGAAAAGATCTAGAACAAAAGCGCGTTTTCTGTAAAAGACAAGATAGTAAACATTTAAGGCCCTGCAGGCCATATCACTTCTGTTGCAACTACTTAACTCTGACATTATAGTGTGAAAGCATCCACAGACAACAAATAAATGAATGAACATGGCTGTGTTCCTATAAAACTTGATTTTCAAAATCAGGTGATGGGCCAGATTCTGCCTGTGATCCTTAACTTGCCAACCGCTGATCTAGAAGTGTCATTGATTGCAGTGATGGCCCCAATTCTTCACTCCTTCCTGTATTCATACTCTGTATCTTCTTTTGCCCTCTCTTTCTGACTCTGGGTTTAGCTAAGCAATTTGCTTTGAATCAATAGGATGAGAGATTCGATTTGGTGAGGTTGATGCAAGTAGAGGCTTGAAAGACACTGATGCAATGGAGTTTGCTTGCTGTTGTGCCTTTGCTGTTACTCTGAGGACATGCCAGCCCAGCCTGCTGGATGGGGAGAGAGATGGAGGAAAGTCCACTCTCCCCAGTTGTCCCAGCTGAGTCTACCCTAGATTGTCACCTAGATTAGTCAGGTGACCCTCAGATTTGTGGGCAAACCCAGTCAAAATGAGTACAGACCACACTAGACATGTAAGCAATCAACACCCCTTGCTGTGTGCCAGCGAAGCTTTGTTCTGTGGCATTAGCTAACTCGGAGAGAAATAGAACACACTCAACTGATAACATAGCTTACCTCTCAGGAGGGGAGCAGAATGGGAGTAGCTTTTGTAATTTAAAAATATAATAATATATTTAAACAGAGAAATTATGTAGTGATGTTCTAGGATTCAAAAAATGTAGGTTCTAGCCAAGGTCAGGCAGAGGCACAGATGGAAGTCAAGAATCAGTGTCTATTTGCCATTTCTTTTCTTCTGTCTTTAATATTTTTCTATCCTTTCTTTTTTACTATCCTGTGCCTATAAATATGTCCAAACTCTTATATTCTTTTTTTTTTTTTTTTTTTTTTGAGACGGAGTCTTGCTCTGTCACCCAGGCTGGAGTGCAGTGCCGGATTGCTCACTGGCAAGCCTCCGCCTCCCGGGTTTACGCCATTCTCCGCCGCCCAGCCTTCCGATTACTGGACTACAGGCGCCCACACCTCGCCAGCTAGTTTTTTTTTTGTATTATTTATAGAGACGAGGTTTCACCGTGTTAGCCAGGACGGTCCTCGATCATCCCTGACCTCGTGATCCGCCCATCTCGGCTCCCAAAGTGCTGGGATTTACAGGCTTGAGCCACCGCGGCTCGGCCCCCTTATATTATTAAAAAAAAAAAAAAAAAAACCCTTTCTTGCCCCTTGTAACCTTGTTTGGCTTTAATCTAGTTCTCTTCTTTCTTTTTTAAACTTAATTTTATAAATAACAAGGGAATTAATGCATGTACATGCCAATAAAAATTCAAACAGTACAGGAAGCCTAAAATAAAAAATAAAAGCTTTCTTTCCTGCCCACCACCTCTCCACTAGTGCTGCTCCCTGGAGCCAATAGCTTTAAAATGATTCTGCTTCTATTTTTTTTGCTGGCGGTTTTCTACATTTTTCTAAATAACATGCCTATACCTCTATTTCTTGACTTAAATATTTTGGCTCCTCTACATGAATGATGCCCTCACCCTGCCTTTACACAAATCATATCTTTTTAAATTTTTAGTTCTATCTTTATACTTTATAGCTTTAAACCATATTCTAAAGTATCTATTCCTTTCTCTATCGTGGTGTTTACATTTTTATCAAAGCCATATGCCCACCTGATTAAAAGCAATAGCCCAGTCCTTCAATTATTGAGTTCCCACTTTAATCCTCTTTTCAGAGGCAACCACTTCTAAATGCCAGGTGTGCAGGTGAAGCACCTGGGGACCGATTGAGATGCAAATCCTGAGTATTAGGTCTGCAGACTGTGCTAAGAATCTGCATTTCTGACAAGCTCCCAGGTGACACTGATGCCGCCCTCTCAGATCTCCCGAATCAGAGATCGCGCTTTGAGTAGGGAGAGGAGGAATGTGTTCGGGGTGGCAAAGGGTTGGTAGTCATATAGGCTCGTGTTTTGAGGCAGAATTTAAACAGGAAGGTAAAGCCCAAGTCCTTTCACAAGGGCTCTGCATGACAGGGAGGCTGAGCTGGGCAGCCTGTGTTCTTCCCAAGCCTGCATCCTCGTCTTGATCCATAGTCTCAAAGTCTTCAATCTCCTCAACTCCACACAAAAGACCATATAAAAGACTTCACGAAGGCTGGGCCCCATGGCTCCCGCCTGCAATCCCAACACTTTGGGAGGCCATGGCAGGCGGATCACTTGAGGTCAGGAGTTTGAGACCAGCCTGGTCAACATGGTGAAACCCTGTCTCTGCTAAAAATACAAAAATTAGCCGGGTGTGGTGGCAGGCGCCTATAATCTCACATACTCGGGAGGCTGAGGTAGGAGAATTGCTTGAACCCAGGAGGTGGAGGCTGCATTGAGCCAAGATCATGCCATTGCACTCCAACCTGGGCAAAAGAGTAAGACTCTATCTCAAAACAAACACAAAAACAAAAAAATTTCCTGGTGGTATAGTTTGACATACTAGAGTTCCTGAGATGCAGAAGTTCCAAGCTGACCCTTTGTAACCTAAAGAAAATGCAGAAGTTCTATTTAGAGGCCTACGCTGTTGTTCTCCTGCATCCACTCAATCTTTTTTCTCTCCATCGATTTAGTTCCCAGCTTCTACCTTGAGGTCATGATACATAATTCTAGCATATCAGACACGCAAATATCTGGCACTCTTCCTTATGGTTTTTATCTGTATTCTGGAAAAATAAGGACTCTGCATAAACATAATGGAAGTAATACATTTGTCTTACTGGGTTGCCTCAGAAGCCAACCCTGAAATAAGGAATTGAGTACAAATAGTTTATTTGGGAGATGATCCCGGGAAACACCAGGAGTGGAGTAGTGAAGTGAGACAGGGAAGAGAAGGCAGTCAGTAAAGAATGTGGAATAAAGCAGGTTACTTCTGTGAGTACCTGGAACACTGAGCAATGCTAAGAATAAGTGTGAAATACACTCCTTAGATCTGTCCTGCCTGAGGGCAAGGGAGCCAGTGTATTCATGCAACAGCTCTTTGGATATGAGTTGCTCCTAAGTGGAGTGATTACCCTGGCACTCAGGGTCTGCTGCACAGGCAGCAAAGTGGCAGCAAGAGCTAGCTCCCCAGAAAACTGTGCCTATGGGAACTAGAAGCCCTACCCCCACCTCTAACCATTTCAAATAGTTCCAGGGTTTGAGGGTGTCAGCGTTGGCCAGACCAGCATCCAAAACCTGAGAGATTGGAGAGCAACCCCAAATGGGGTGTGAAGACCCGTGGCCTGGCACCCCTGACATTTTATTTACACTGTGAAACAATCAGGTTTGTTCCTCCCTCCATGGAATTTGCCCTGCACCCTGCTTCTTAGATTTACCTCCCCAGGAATGTGTGTCAAGGAGATAGATCTGTGGAGAAAAGCCACCCGGAGGGGCTATTTTCAAAGAGACTATTTTAAGGCTGCCCTTCCAGCCTGCCACATCCTGACATTTGGTATATTTAGCATCATCCATAGACAGGGCTAATGGATTTTTAGTTGCAAATCATTATGATTCAAACCACTGCAGTCTTTATTTTTTTAATTGCAACTAAGTCGTGCACATAAACACACACACGCGCAACACATACATTAATAGCTACCTTATATTTATACATGAATAATGCTTCCAATAAAAGCGATTTCTCTAGTTAAACTTACAAGCCTTTGCTACTGAACTCTTTATATTGGGGAGAGGGGCTGGTGCTGCAGGTTAGCATGTATTGCCTTCACACTGTGCGTGAAATGCACATATATTTGGTCAAAGAAAAGAATGCACAAAAGGTGTTTTAAATTGACAGCCCAAGACAGGAGTAATTTAACATGCCATTCTTTGCCTCCTGCTCCTGTAGTTGCAGAGCACTGCTGATTTGCCTTGCTGAATACAAATTTATATTGTCCCTTTCATTAATATGGTTTCTTTTCATCCTGTGAATTAATCTCCTTTTGCCAGCACAATAAAGACTATAGAGTAACAAGTTCCAATGTCAGGAATCAAAACTGCAGTGGGTTCAGGCTTTCTGATGGCAGTCTCATTCCCATGCAGCCCCCAGAGCTGTATTAATTAACCGCAGATAAAATAGGGATCACATAATCAAAAGACACGTCCTCAGCTCACCTCTGCCCTGTGGTCGCCTTGCCAACGCTTGACTTCCCACTTCCTCTGATGATTGATTTAGTGAGTTTTTGGGTCTTGGCCTCTCCATTCTGAGACTAATTCAAGCATCAAACATTCTACTGTTTTTAAAATCTGCCTGGTGTCATGGTTTGGGCCTGAACTTGAAAGCTCCACCCTAGACTGAATCCACATTTTCCAAGGCAGACATTTGGTCTCATGCGTTTATGTATCCCTACAGCATCTTGCACAATGCCAAAACAGTGGGTACTCAGAAAATACAGGTTGGAGTGCGTAGATAGTATATGTGAGCATACTACAAACTATAGTAGCCACACCAAGGCCCTGTTCCCCTGGGCCCTGAGACCTGAATGGGAACCGGCACTATCCTTCTGATGAGATGGAGCCATTCTAACAGACATCTTCAACAGCATGGTGAAATAGGGCTCCAAATACTGAGCACTAAGTACTAGAACAGTGGTTCTCAAAGTGTGGTGCTTGGACCACACTGGTTTCCATTACTGGAAACCAGTAGAAATGCAAATTCTAGTGCCCCATCCCACCCTGCTGAATTACTGTAGAAACTCTGGGGGTCAGGTCCAGCCATCTGGGTTTTAACATGCCTGCTAGTGAATCTAGTCCACAATTAAGTTTGAGAACCTCTGTACTAGGCATTAAGAGCTCAGGCTCTACAGCCAGACTACCTGGGCTACAATCATAGCTGTGCAGTCTTGAGGTTCTTCAGTGCCTCTGTGCCCGCATCTTAAAAATGGGGAGGTTGTAGTTTGGGTTCCCCCTATAACAAACCTGGAGACAAAGATTTGGGCAAAAGTATTTTATTTGGGAGGTGATACCAGGAAGAGATAGTAGGGAGAGTAAAACAGAGAAACAGCCCAAAATAGATCCTGATTGTCAACAGTGGTAAATTCCACTGGGGACTCTGTGAGAAAGGATGGGGATAAATACCCCAGCATTTATTACTATAACTGGCCCATGAGTAGGATGAATCTCAGTTATATTCTATAGACTCCTTGCCTTTCTTGGTTTAGGGTCACTCTGACCTGTCTTGTGCATGGGCCTGGCCTGGAACCAGAAGACCTCAGGCATTGGTCTACATGTTGGAGGACTGTCTGCGGGTAGCCTTCTGATGGGCTGTAGGGACGTGGTTGGGCTCTGATGGAACCTGCCATAGGAATACTCTGAGTACTTCCTAGTGATGATGTGAAGATTAAACGAGGTAATGCATGCAAAAGTGCTTATAACAATGCCTGGCACATCAGTAGAAATAGCTCAGCTCATCTTTGTTATCATCCTTTTGTCCTCCTTTTCTTTCTCACTCTACATCCAACATGCCAGCAAATTCTGTTGGTTTTACCTTCGTGATGTTTAATCCATCTACTCCTCCTCCGTGACATAGTATGATGATGGCAACAGTGATAGTTATTACTCTTTTAGAGCTGAAGGGAGCGCGACCCAGAGATGCTAAGTAACTTGTCTGAGGTCACCCCACTGGTAAGTAACGAGGATTCCAGTCAGCATCTGCCCAACTCCAGAGCCTATGCTCTCAGTGACTGTGCAGTTTTGCTGCTCGCAGATCAATTTCCTGTGCATGTGCTCCCCAAAGCACAGTCATTTAGAGACAGATTTGGAGAGACTGTGTGCAAACTGTACCACATCCCTGTTAGGCAGATGTATGACACGAAATTGATGGGGATGGAGGTGGTCAAGGGCCTAGGGACCCCTTTCTCTCTGGCAGAACCCTGAGCCCACATAGAAGGGGAACCAACCAAGACAAAGACACTCTCCCCTAAATAAACTGTGTCTCCAGCTGCTGAACCTTTCAGACCTACATTAAACAGAACTGGATATACCTAACAACATCCCTGTGGTCACCCAATGGCCTTGGCACTGTCTAAAGAGCTGTGTTGGTCCGGACCAAGGCAGGTGGATCACCTGAGGTCAGGAGTTCGAGACTAGCCTGACCAACATGGAGAAACTCTATCTGTACTAAAAATACAAAATTAGCTGGGCATGGTGGTGCATGCCTGTAATCCCAGCTACTCGGGAGGCTGAGGCAGGAGAATTGGTTGAACCCAGGAGGCAGAGGTTGCGGTAAGCCGAGATTGCACCATTGCACTCTAGCCTGGGCAACAAGAGTGAAACTCCATCTCAACAACAAGAAAACAAAACAAAACAAAACAAAAAAGAGCTGTGTTACCCCCCTGATCTTGTCTCTCCTGAAATAAGCCTGGCATGAAGATCAGGCTCTCAGATTTTCCACAGCTGCTGGTGGACATTGTCTGGACCCATGGGGCTGAAGCAAGTTTTGCCAATCTCATTGTATAAAGCAGTGTGCCAATCAAGTCAGGCAGTGTTTTCTTCTCTTGCAGCATCAATCTAAAATCCTAATCACTGAACCCTCGTCTTCAAAAGAAAGTAAGTAAATATTGATATTGCTTACAAGCAGGCTGCAAGTAGACCTAGACTGGAGAACTCCTTGAGGGCAACACCTGGATCTTACTATTTTGTTTGTAATTCTTAAGGCAGTGCCTGGTGTTAGTAGGTGCTCACTAAATGATTTTTTGAATAAATGGCATGGAGAAAAATGATGGTGGCAACATGAAAGAGATGATATTCCAAAAAGATATGACCCCAAACCTTTGAGATTCCCTAAATTTGCATATCCCACTGTGGCAAAACTCCCATAGGATGTAATACAGTAAAACTTACAAATGTTAAGTGTCTGCTTCAAACCATTAAATAGTGGTGAGAAGGCCTTGGGGAGATGAGGAGCCACGTGGCCTGCTAGCCTCACATTCTATCTTTTAGCTCCTGCTTAACATACAAGGCAACAATTCACTTTTGCAGGACAGCAAAAAGACCAATGTGTACATGTTGTTTTAAGTTGCATTCTCCCAGAGGCTGATTCTGAGAAAAGAATTCAAGTGCGAGTGGCTAATTTGGGAGGAGACCCTAGGAAGCTACTCTAGGGGTTGGAGAAGTGATTCAGAGAAGAAACGGAACTCAAAGAACCCAACTCCTCTCTGGGTTGGCTGGATAGTGGTGGTGTGATCATAGCACACTGCATCCTTAAACTCCTGCGCTCAAGTGCCCTCCCACCTCAGCTTCCCAAGAAGCTGAGACTACCAGGGGGCACCGCTATACCCAGTCTATTTTTTAATATTTTATTTTTTGTAGAGGTGGGGTCCCCGTATGTTGCCCAGGCTGGTGTCAAACTCTGGGCTCAAGCAATCCTCCTTCCTCAGCCTCCCAAAGTGCTGGGATTACAAATATGAGTCACTGTACTTGGCTGCAGGAGGTTTTTATGAGCAGGTCACCACTGAGGGTTACTGGGGCTCAGTCTGACTGGGACCTATGGGAATCTGTGCAGAACACACCTCAGAGCTTTCCCACCCGAGCTGACAAGGAAGCTGGACATGTATCTACCACCTCCCCATCTGTGTTTAGTGGAAGGCTGCTTCCAGGGCCATCAGCTCTCCAGCACTTCCAGCTTTCTGTGCACATGCATGGAGCATGCTGCCATGACCGAAAGGATGTGCCCAGCCAGAGCTGTGACTGCTCAGTAAGTGGGGACCTGGCATGTCCAGATGAGCCCCATGTTGCCTGGATGGGCACTGGTCACATCTGCTACACGCGTCAAGTATATTCGGGGCTACATGCAAAGGGGGAAAGCTTCAAATGTCGCCAAGATTCTGGTATAGTTGTGTTTGGTTCTTTGAGAATCAGAACAAAGGGAGAAAAGCAGCCCATGTGTCCCCCAAGCCTGTAATGGGGCCACTATGACCCGCAGAGCCCCCTTCCCTTTCCTTCCATCCTCAGAAGGCAGAAGAGGAGAAAGGCGTTTTTTTTTTGTTGTTTGTTTTGTTTTGTTTTGTTTTGTTTTTACATCTTCAGGTGACAGTTGTGGCAATAAGAAGACTGCAGCTATCCCCCCAACAAGTCCCTTAAGAAACTGGAAGCTTTTAATTACAAAGGGAAAAGGGGGAAAAGTACCTTTTGTGGCAACCAAGAGGTTATAGAGATTGGGCATCTCTTCAGGAAAGGACTTGCCAGTCAGCTGGAAGGAGCACAGTGGGCAATGACTCCCAGCTATGAATGCCTTAAGTCTCTGCCTTAATTAAAGCCATGGGCTTTCCAGGCCACTCCCAGCTGATGACTCAGCATGGTGAGGGTAGCAAGGCCAGACTATGTTGCCCAACACAGATCTCTTCAATGGACAATCCACTCTGGAACTCCTCTCTGCATTGGCCAAAACTCTGGCACCCTTGCACTGCAAGCTGAGACTCTCCCTGCTCAATCCTGCTGCTTCTGTCTTGTATCGATCACAGGTGTTACCTTCTGATAGACTTCCCATACTCTTCCTAACTCTGCCTACGCGCGCGCAAACACACACACACACACACACACGCACACGCACGCAGCACAGTTCATATATACACGGAGAGAGACAGTGAATAAAAGGGACCAAATGTTCTAAATGTTAAAAATTAGTGATTCTGAATGAAGAGCATATGGGTGTTCATTGTCCTAGTATTGCAACTTTTCTCTATATTTGAAATTTTTTAAAATAAAATTTGTGGGAGAGAAACAGAAAAGAAACTGGGACTTCTCTGAGAATCCCCGTCTCTGCCTAGGGCAGCTGATGAATTCTGTGCCTTCCTGCCTCCCTGCAATGGACCTGACCAGGTGCCCCTTTCACCCATTTCTTTTCCTGGGGAATGGTGAATACCAGACAAGTGGATTATTTGGCTTCTAAGGAGGGCCAACTGTGTGCTTTACACTAGAGCAACACACCAGCTTGTATGCAGCTTAGGGACACAAGGGGCACCGTCCAACACTGACACGTTCCAATGCCAAGCCACAGAGCCCAGTATGGCCTCTCGTGTTTGTCATGGGGAGTTGCATGAATGGGCTGAATGAAGGCCAACATAGACACAGAGCCTTCCCAGAGGGCAGAAAATCCCCTGCAGTATGTGCAGAACACAGGAATTGACCAGAAAAGAGACCAGCCCAGAGAAAAACCTAAAAAAAATTGAACAAAAAATGGCATATTGAATGTCTTTTTAGGAGCCTTAAGCAGTATGGAAATAAGTACTGAGAGCAACGAGAATGTCAGTTCACGCAGTTGTCTTTAGGGTGAGCAGATTCCCTGGTGTACCCAATATAGTCCCTGTTGCCTGATCATGTCCAATCTCAGAGGTGTCTCGATTTAGATGCTAAATTATGTGGTCACCTCACTTCTCTCCCTTTGATGCTTCTTGTTATTAATTGGTCAAATATTTGCTGTGAGCCTCCTGGGCCAAGGCGCTGAGCTTATTCATGACAGGGTCAGCAGCATGGTTTCTCTGGCTCAGAGAGACTTCCATTCTCGAGGCATGGCAGAGCAGAAAGAGCAGGGGGTTTGCAGCCAGGCTGAACAGGATCTGGATTCCTCTTCTGCCACTCAGCTCTCTGGCCCAGTAAGAAACCCCCCATGACTCAGTTTCCCACCTATAAGTTGAGGACATAACATGTTGCAGTTTTTCAGGATGCTCTAAGGATGAACTGTAGGGAATGAAAAGTGCCTGGCACATTATATGTTTTCAATAAATGGTGTTATTATTAATAGGGAATCTCATCAAGGGTTCTGTAGCTCAGACCCCTTCCCACTGCAGAGTAGGCTACCTGCATGTGGCCCATACACGCACATGTCCTTCACCTTCATAGCTCCTTTCTCCCCTGCCCCCGTGCTACAAGGAACAGAGATTACAAGCTCCTGCTGTCTACCTGGCCTCTTGCCAACCCTCTTCCACTTGTGGTCACAGCTAAACCTCGCAACTGTCTTTTGAAATTGATATTGCCATTTTATACGTGAAGAAATTTAGGTCCAGAGAGATGTAGATATTTGTTATGCACTAAAATTCCTCTTAGGGCACTATGTAGTTTAAGGAAGTACAGCCAGGATTGACTACATAATTGGCAGGGCCCAATTGGCAGGGCCCAACATAAAGAAAGTAAGGAGTCCCTTATTAAAAAGTTGTTATGAATTTCCAGATGCTGACAGCCGAGCATTAACCAAGTGCAGGGGTCTTCAAAGCAAGAGGTCCTGAGCAACTGGACCAGGCCCGTCAGTTGACCCTGAGTGTAGTCCTCGGAAAAGTAGCTATGGTGAGCAGGTGAGGCCCCCAGGGTGGATGCAAACAGCAGGTGCCTTCTGTGCTGCTATGTGCCACCTGGGAATGGATTAGCTTTGCTCCTGACAGCAGAGGAATAAGGAGGGCATCTGGAAGATAAGAAGAGGAAGGTGTGTTCTGTGCTATGCAACCACACTCCTGTCTTCAGTGGAGTTTATTAAAACATGCAGCGATGAGTTGGGGTGGAGCAAAACAGAGGCAGCCCTGAGGGGTACTGAGAAAGTGGGACTCAAGGATTCATAGAGACCTCAGGGGAAGACTGTGGGCTTTCAAAGGGATTGGGCAGCTAAGCCAAGTTTGCTCAACTCTCTGCCTGTTGGGTGAGGTTCTGAGGCTCAGGGAACATGTCTACAGGGCGGAGGGAGAGGCTGTCTGGGGCTGGCCTGGATCCTCCACTCGTGCTTTAACCAAAGCAGCCTGGCATTAATCTGCTTGATGTTAGGGTTCTCCTCAGAATCCACTGGTGAAAGGTTTACACAGCTGGGGTTCCCCGAGCAGCTGTCTGTGGTGGGTGGGTGTGGGTGGAGGCCTGTCCCCTGAGCCCCTCCCACGAGGTAGAGCAGTTGCCTGAGCGAGCCAGCCTGCAGTATCCTTAGCTCAGCCAAAGCAGGCTTCTGCATCATGCTGGGCTGCTGGAGAAACAGCCTCCCATTGCAGGTCTTGCTTCCCTCGGTTTCTTTGAGTCCAGCAGTATTGTTGGAGAATTCTAATGGCAGACAATGTAAACGTATTCCCCAGCTGTCCCTGGAGTGATGTGGACAATAACTAAGAAGGTCTGCAAAGTGCATAAACAGCAGAAATTTCTCTAGGAAGCTTTCACTAACCTATGGAAATTGTCAAAAGGCTTTGGATCAGATCTGGCTCACAACTGGTACATTATTTGGCCTATATGACACTCAAAAAGTATTTGGACACTGTTTAAAAATCAGAGATTTCATGTAAAATTTTGGATTTTGGGTTTTTCTGGGAAAAAAAGTGCCAGCTTTTGGCAACCCCAGCTTGTTTCTACCTCTAGCTAAACTTACCTGCATGGCACAGCAGGTGCTTCCTTTACCTGGCACCGTTCCCCATTCTCCATGCCCTGCACCCCTCACCCATGTCATTCACTTTATCATGGACTTTGCGGACTTTTTACCTGGATTTTGTGAACATTTGCACTTGCACTGGTGATGCTCACAGTAATGTCATAAACACACTTGCCATCCCCAAATGTCTCCCGTGGAATTATTGGACTTCAGATGCCATTTAGCACATCCTTCATATCTAAGCATAAGTCGCTGGCCAGGGCTTTAGAATTAACTGAGTTTGTTTAATTTTAGAGTTAAATATTGTATCTGTTTTGGCAAGGTGAGATTTTTTGTGACATAAATGGATGCCAGGAGTGCTGGTCCTTAAGTGTGGATTCAGAAATCAACTTGCTCTCTACAAACTTCATGCTGGGTCCGGGGCTTACATTTTCAGCAACTTTCTCAAAGACTATCTGAGAAGGGCTATCTTTGGACCCTATTATCTCTCTCTCTCGCTCTCGCTCTCTCTGCAAAATGAATTCAGCAAAAGACCTGTGTGGCGGATTATGTTATTAGCAGAGCCCTCACAGGAGAAGAGTCGCTGGATGCTAAGCATGTCGATAATTACGTCCTTGGTTGGAGGCCAGAACCCCCTCTCCCAGCCCGGCTGCTTGCCAGAGACCACAGGCTTCCGCAGCCCCACACGGGGAGAGCTTGGAGCCCCAGCCTCCCACTCTGGAGAAGTGAGCTATTTCTGTGTGTGTACGTGGGAAGGGTGGGAAGACGGAAAGAAAAGTGAGAAAATGTATGTAAGCAAATATTTCAAAGAAAAGAGGGGGAAGCTCATCTTTAAATGGCATTAGAAAATAATCAATGTGATCTTGCCAGACCCCAAAATGAACAGCAGGCCCCATGTCCCTTTGTAGCCCAGGGAGACATTCATTGCCAGTTGCAGCCTCCGGGCAGCCTAGGTGTCCTCAGGAAAATGAAGCCAGTTTCAATTCCCGTCTCACCTGCCTGGAAATGATCAGTGGGGCCCTGAAACTGCAGTCAACCCAAGTTGCAGAAGATAACTGTGCTCTGTTCCACCGCAGTCCTCTAGCAAGATGCCTGGAATTTAACGTGTCTAGGGCAATGCCAAAATGTACTTCAGCATGGTTTTCTTACAGGAACAAAGGATGATGATAAAAGAGGCAGGAAAGGGAATCATAAGCTGAGGAGTTAATTTTGTTCTTTAATATGCAGGAAAAGCAACCAGGCAAGTTTCCAGCTAAACAAGAGTCATTTCTTCTCATCAACTCTTTTCCTCTCTATATATTCCACCAATTCTAAAACTAGCCGCTCCCCGCCTTCCCTCCTTCACCTTTAAGGGGTACATTGAAAAGGTAAATGAGGAGATTTTTGAGTGAACGCAGAATGAATAGAACTGAGATGAGAACATGGTGTCAGAACTGAGTCAGCTGCTGATCAGGGACAAATGTCCACAAGTGACTCAAACCAAATGCAATTGCACCAAAAACATCACTTTCAGTTTTGGGAGTATTTTGACATTCAGGCTTTTCTTTGTTTCAGTAGTTTCAGAAACTGTATACATTTGCTTCTGGTTTAGGCTTTTGATTCACATTCCAGTTGAAAGAATGTGGATTTGGTTCCATTTGAATTTGGCAAACTAACTTTTTTTTTTCTGGGTTTGGCTCTCAGTTGAGTTGAGACCCAGGCACACATAAGTCCTAGCCCAGAACATACACAGTTCAACATGGCAAAGCTCACCGGAGCCAAATAGTCTAGTTATTGATTAAAATAATTAAAATATCAGAATCTCACGGATGGCAAATATCTAGAGGAGCTTATATTTATTTACAGAAACTGAGATAAGGCAGTCAAGGAGCCCCTCTTTCACAACAGGCTGGGGATTGGTCATGTTAAAGAATCTCCCAAGAAATCTTAATTCACATCGCTTTTAAACGTGTTTATTAATGTCAGCTATTAATGTGGATGAAGACAGCCTGAACTTTGGTATTTCCTTCAGTAGTGGACACTGTTGGCATTCTACTCAGACTCCTTTACAGCTCATAGCTGCTGTTCCCCAGGCCTGGCCTCAGCCTAGGAAACAGGAGCCACCTCCCCGCCCCGGGTTACAAGTCACCATAACATCCACAAACCTGACCAGTGACTGGCGCAGAATTACAGAGGTCAACTCCTTTTCCTCAGGGTGGGACAACTCTGGGTTACAATTCATGTTTCAGAGCTCCCTTGGGAACAGGCTGAGACTGGTCGCCAGCTGAGACCACACCCTTGTTTAGCTCCTTCCCCTGCTCCTTCATTCTTCTCTGAGGGCACCCCCAACTGAGAATCCCCATCTCAGGCTCTGCTTTCTTCCAAGTGCTGTTTAGGTGAGAACATCAACTCTCTTCTGAAGGAACTCATATGTGGTTCAGATGTGCTCTGCCGAAGTCCTGTCCAGTATCTTAATATTGTGTTCCAGTGACCTGAAACGTGTTTGTGACTTAGCATACTGGTGCTGTTCTCTGGGATTGGTGCCTTTGTACCCACAATAGGCAGATTTTCCGGGTCTAGGGGTCCCCAGATGAGTAGAGGTTTCCAGTTACTAACAAAAACAATATCAAGTCGAAGTGACTCTGAAATTCTGAGCTAAAAGAATCCATTCAAGTAACATTTCAGTCCCCATTCTCTTATATCCTCAAATGCAAAAGAAAAACAAAACAATAGAAAATGCCTCAACCCAGCAATTCTATTATCAGCTCTCAGACAGCTCTTTCTCCACTCTCCCCCTGCCACCCCAAATTGCTCTTTCTCTCCCTCTTATATATCTTCCACACAGCTGGAAAGACCATTGAATCTAAGAGGAAAATCAGCAAAACCATACAGCTTTGTTGAAACAAAATGGCACTTCCTTCCTGGACACCCATGTTTGAGCTCTTTTCCATCTGTATGATGGTGCTTGAGGACGTGATTCTGTGTTGTGCACCTCATTCTGTTGACTTGATGTCTACACTAACTATGACATGAGCAGATTATGGAACTTCAGATCGCAAGTAAATAAATAAATGCTGACCATCTGCAATGAAAGCAATATGTCTGGGTTGGAAAGAGCTTGGGAAAATCTTTTCACTCTACAGTTCAGTATTACTGATGGCTCACTCTTCTGGTACACTTACATCTGCAGCAGATGCTATTGATGCCCTGCCTGAGGGCTTCCATGCCACAGGAAGTGTCTTGGCTGCAAGCAGGAGAAACCTGAAGGGAATGAGAGTAGGGTATTACACCAACCAATGAGGGATGAAAAGAGGTACAGAACTGTCCCAGCCCCTTATTCTGCTTGGAGACCCCAATATGGTTCATCCTCAGGGAGTCCCCAGTGGGCCTGAGCCCCTCTGTTTTCTCCTATGGCAACTCATTTATTAATATGCTCTTTACTCAATTTTCTGCCTTCTTTCTCTTACTTTCCCCACTCATTTCTGCTTCCTGAAATCACCTCTTAGAGAAACTACCTGCGCCCAAGTCCTTACGTTGGGTCTGCTTTTGGGTCATCTAAATAAGATCCCTCCATCCATCCCTCCATCCTGCCATGATCCTACTACGTTCCAGCTACTGGACATGGAGAGGGGAAGGGAAATCAAGAGAATCCAGAGCTGAAAAGATATACTTTCTCTTTCCAGAGATCTCTCAGTCTACTTGAAAAAGATGATTACCATCGGATAGGGCAGTGCTAGAACAGCTGGAGACACAAATTGTCATAACAACACAGAGGAGAGAAGAACAAACTCAGCCTGGGCATACAGAAAGGCTTCAGGAGCCGGGAGGCCTGTGTCTGCTGGGCTTGAAGGATGCATGGCACAACAGAATGATGCCTAACTGGAAGAGGGAGGGTCCAAAGCTGGCACAAAAGGTGAAAACTTACATATGACAGAAAGTACACTTTTGATACTAGAATCCCATTCAGTTTAGTATCACTGACAGTGCCTAAAATTTTCTCTTTTTCTCTCTCTTTCAGCAAGACAATTTTTGTCAATGAAATTCTTACATGTCATGACTCCATGGATACTAACCAAACAAAGAAAGGGCAAGCATTTCCAGGTGGAAAGAGAAGGTGAAAAGGCATGGAGACGTGAAGACATGTGTGGAGATTAGTTAGGGTTCTGGGGTGTAGGTGAGTGGAGCTGAGAAGGCAGGTGAAGTCCAGGTTGTGAGACCCTCTAAGTGTCATGCTAGCAAGCTTGGACCTGTGGGGTTATGGAAGACATCAGAGGTTGTTGAGCACAGGAGTGAAGGCTCTAGAGTGATCTTCCAAAACACTTACAGTGGATTTCTTTTAAACATCATACAGTTGTGTCTTGTTTTTTTCATTCCACTTTGTCAGTCTGCCTTTTAATTGTTATATTTACACCATTCCTATTTAAAGTGGTTATTGACATAGCTGGATTAATAACTATTGCATTTGTAACTGTTTTCTATATGTTGCTGTTGTTCTTTGGTGCTTTAAAAAATCTTCCCCTCTTTTTCTGCCTTCTCTGATGTTAACTGAGCATTTTATGTGATTCTATTTTGTCTCTTCTCTTAGCATATCAATTATACTTATTTTTTTTAAGTTCTTTTTGTTTGCCCCAGAGTTTACCGTATGGACTTACAACTAATCAAAGTCCACATTCAGATAACACTATACTGCTTCACAGGTAGTGCAGGTGCCTTACAACAGAGTTTTTGCAAGTCCTCACTCCCCTCCCTTGTAACATTGCTGCCATTAATTTCACTTAGAGTGACCTTTCAAAACATAAATCTGAACCAAAGTGAGTGGTGAACTGCAGTGAAACAAAAATAATCTGAGAATGCTTCAAAATCTCAGAGGCAAGACCTACTATATGGTAGATTGTTTGCAAATATGGCTAAAAATAATTCTATGCATTGCTGTACTGTGCCCCTTTGCAATGTGACTTTGCCACTTCTTGTCAATAAAAAAGTGGCATTTATTTCTCCACCCCTGGAATATGGGCTTGGCCACATGACACTTTGACCAATGAGTCATCAGCAGATGTTCCACAAGCAGGACTTGCAAAGTGCTTGTGCATTGGAGCTTGGCCTCTTGTTACTGGTACATAAAATCTGAGCATCATCCCTGTGTAGGACCAAGTTTAGTTCTGCTACAAAGAAACCAGGAAACCTTTACTTCTGCATGTTCTGCATTGTGGTCTGGGGAGCCCATACCTGTTGCTTTTGCAGGAAAGTCACGTCTTCCGGCCACTGGCCCCTCTGGGACTGCAACTCAGCTGCCAGAGTCAGCCCCTATCCATCACAGGCTCATTAGCGACTGTGTCCGTTTTCTGGACACTGCCGGCAGACAGCCCTCTGTTCACTGGGCTTTTAATAGCATTAGGAAAACCCTGGCTCCAGTCACTCCTCTGGTCCTTCATATGCATGGTCATTCACCAACCTGCCCATTTTATTAAGAAACAGCCAAGATGCAGTATGCTATCCATCCTCCCACCGCCACACACACTTTAAATAGAAAATAGGCAGCAGTCAGAAGATTTACGACTCATGATTTGGAATGCAGGAGAGAGCCCAAAGGAGCACGGAGATGTCCTTGGAGTTCAGATCAGCGGAAGTCGGTCCCATCGTGGTGCAAGGCCGCTCACCAGGTACGGCCTCCATCACTCACACCCGGTCAGATGCGCCACCCGCTGTCCCCAGCTCCATCTCTCTGCTCATTCCTGTAAGCTGCTGGTGGCAGCAGCACTTAATCACCACATTGTCATATATAAAAATTTAAGGAGTCTGCTGTCTCCAAGAAATGAATCCCAGATCATTTTAGAATCCTTCCTCCCCCATTTTTGTTCTTTCTTCTCATTTACCAGCCCTAATTTCACCGTGGAGGCTTCCTTTGGGTGTTCTGAGAAATCTTTATGCAGGGTTAAGGTATTGCTCAGTGTGCCCCTGAAAGAGGACAGCTGGAACCGCCCAGTGTAGAAGCCCTCCCTGCCCATTTCACAAGTGTGGACAGCTCTCTGCTTGAAAGGTCTTGGGCCCTTCAAAGCCACTTTACAATCCTGGACCTGGCTTCCCACAGTTTTGCCCAACATACTCGTGGAGCAGCAAGCAGGCTTTCCTGGAAGAGGCAAAGAATAGGAGGACCCCAGTTCCCGTCTCAGCCCCCTGCCTCAGCCCAGGTATGCCACATCTTCAGAACCTCTGCATCCCAAGGAATGAAGGGCCTTGCCTTGTTTCACCTGTACAGCTCAGTCTCATGACAGGCGAGACTATTCTGAACGGTCTCTCAGAGTATCTAACGCAGGGAGTCAGGTAACCAGGTCTTCATTGTCAAGAGTCAAAATGAAGATTGTGTTGGGGCCTGGGCACTATGATAGCTGATGGCCACATAAAGCCAACCAGGAGACAACGTGGCATGGTGTCAGAAATATGGCCTGGGGTGCACATCGGCTGGTTCGATAAGCTACACGGCTTGGGCCAAGTCACTTGGACTTGATAAGGCTCAGTTTTTACATCCGTAAAATAAAGATTGTTATCAGGCTTCAAGGGAGTATTAACTGGAAAGCTGTTGTTATGTACACACTAAGCCAAAAAGAGCAGAAACAGTTGATACTGTTGTTATTATTGTGCTTATAATAAAACTATTACTATTATTATTAATACTGGAGACACAAATTCTGAATGGGGACAGGGTGTGAGCCCGTACCCACAGGCAGCAACCTAGAGCCAGGGCTATAGGAGCTCAGGAGCAGTGGCTTGGGATGGGGCAGGGCCAGATCTCAAGGCCATACTCTACCAGGCTTTCCATCTGGCCCAGTCTGAGTGTTACCCCTTCTGCTCCTTTCTCAGACCGGAATCCCATCCCTGGATTCCCGGCAACCTCTCAGTCATTTGCCTCAGTTTACTTGCACATGTATTTGACAGGAAATGGATGGCAGGGTTTGACTGTGGAAGGCTTTGAGGCCCCCCTCCTGTGCCACAGGGTCAACAGATGACCTTGAGGTTATAGATGACTTTGACAGTTCCCCAAAGGGTCTCTCACTGCCCTGGCCTTTTGTCAGAGAATACAGTCTTTAGTGTTTGTGGGTGGAGCTTTTGCCCTCTGAGTGTAGCAGCTCCTACCACTGTGCACAGCATTCTCATAAAGAAAGAAACCAATAAACCAAATCAAACAGCCATTCCCAGAATTGCTGGGGCAGGAGGAGGCGCAGGCTCCATTCATTAACAAAACCAGTCCTGGCTATTATCTTTAATACGTGGACTGAATCTTTATTGCATTTTAATCTGCTCCATTCATTCTTTGTGGGCCAATGATTTGATTCAGAAACCAGAGCAACAATTTCAGGATTGTAATTTGTTGACAAGGTACTGGTTCTTAAAAATTCCCCCATATTCTTCTTCCAGGACTATGGAAAGAACATCTGGTCTAAAAGTCTAGGGATCTAAGTTCCAATTCTAATTTAGCCACTAACTATGTGGATGATTATAGGGAAGGCATCCAAAGGTATCTTAGTTTGGGTTTTTTCTCAGACCCTGAAATAAGCACCTGTGTTCAGGGAGTTTATTGGGAGGGGTAAGGGAGTAGGGTGAGTGGGACAGGAAAGGAGAAAATACAAGAATGGATGTGGTAACTGGAGAACTGGGGCTCAGTTCTGCTGGGGCCTGTCTGAGAAACCATGCTGAACACACTCAGAATTGTCCCAGTGCAGGCTGGGGTGGCTGGAACATACATCCATCGACTCTCAGCATCCCCTTTTGAGGATTGCTCCAGGCATGTCAATGCCTCCAAACTTCAGTTGTGCCTGCTTGTGGCACAGCAAGCTCTCATGGTGCTGGAGAAAGTTTCAGTTAGAGAAGGTGGCAGCCATCATGCAGGAGGTGTCCCCCTCAGCTGCAGATGAACTCAGGTGGCTGAGGGAATATAGAGTGGGGAATAGTGTCTGCTGCAAGGGTTAGCTCATTGTGTGGGGTGGGGGACACTGGAGTGGGCTGAATTGTATTGTATTGCTTAGAACATGCAGTATGTAGGATATAATCTATGTTCCCAATATGAACTTGACCACCTTTGGCTCAGCATCCTGATCTATAAGGTGATTAGCAAGGTTGCTGCTGCAGAGGTGTCTGGTAGAACCTGACATCCATTTTCCCTTTCTCCCTCAGTAACAGAATTTCTTGCTGGGCACACGGTCACACAGGAAGCAAACTATACTTCCCAACCACTTCTGCAGATGGGTGTGGTCATGCGTTCAGATCAGACTAATGGGGTATAACTGGAATTACAGCATGGCGACTTCCGGGAATCATCCTGTAAAACAGTGGGTGCTGCGCTTTGCCCCTCCTTCCTTTCTCTTGATCCCTTCCTTGGTCTTATGGCTGGGATGGGGTGTGAGAGTCATCAGCTTGGACCACGAGGGGAAGACCACACCTGGTGGCACTGCAGGGAGCCAGAAGGAGCCTGGGTCCCTGCAGACTTTGTTCCTTAGCCTCCAACTAGAAGCTCCAGCCTTTTACTTGAGAGAGAGGAATAATCTTTTATATTGTCTAAGCAACCAGACTTTGAGTCTCTTGTTACTAATAGACTAACTTAATCCTAAAGGATATAGTCCTTCACAGTTCTAATATTTTCCCCTGAATTCAATGTTTGTTTTCTTTTGAAATAACTGGGGGAAAGGACTAGGAATCCTTGCTGGTCTCCACTGCCCCTGTTTGGCAGGGGGCGGGGGTGGTGGCTGGGGAATGGCAGCTGCAGCCCCTTCCCATGCACACATGAGCTTCCATGCAGTCCCGGCCAGCCTGCCTTCTAAAATATTTGAACTCCTTGGGCTTCACCTGGGGCTGCAGCTCCACTGTCACAGAAGCCACCAGCCCCCAAGCACCTTTGCTGTTGGGAGGAATCATTATTTTTGTGCCCCATATGCTGCTGAGACAGTCTTGTCCCCAGTGCTTTGGGTAGGTGGAGCAGATGCTACAGTTCCCCAGGCCCATCTTGGTGTCCCACGCTGCCCGGGGACAGTACCCACATGCTGACAGCTGCCTCCTCCAGTGCCTGCATCCTCTTTCACTTCACAGGAGGCGTCCTCTTGCACCATAGGAGTTTGCTCAGCCTGAGTGTTTGCACCTCCAGGGACAGCTCTCAACCAGGGGCTCTGCAGATAGACATCTGGCCTTCTGTCCCAGTGGGACAGTTCTGAGGTGCCTTCTGCACAGTTCCTCAGAGGATCCCACGAAGGGTGGAGCCCTAGTTGCCCACCATGGAGACCCACTCACTAACACACTCCCTTCCTGGGATTCCCCTCCCCAAAAAATACATGTGCACCCAAGTTCTCATCTCAGAGGCTGCTTTGGAGGGAATTGGACTTCCATGAACTCTGCAGCCTAGAGAGGTCCAAAGGCCTCCCCAGAATCTCCACTAATTCCTAGGGGCCTTTAGGTTTCTCTGTTCTTGGCTTATCCATCCAGACATGCTGTTCTTATTTGTACTCGAATCAGCCTGGTCTCAGAACATAGCCCTTTCACAGGTGTCCAAAGAAAGCCTCTCCTACCAACTTCTCAAGTTTCGCAGACCTCTGGGTTCTGGGAATCACATGTTCTTGCGGTCTCTCTGGCCTCCCCTCTCTTCTCTTCCCATTGTCTCTGTTTCTACACCCCATCCCTCTGGATCACTCCAGAAGCTCTCAATTCTCCTTCACCCTACAGAGCTGCTGCCTTCAGACCCAAGGAGCCAAACCAAGCCCATCGGTTGTTGGCAGAACAGGGGGCCCTCCATTGAACGGGACCCACTTTCCTCAGAAAAAAGTGGGTTATTATCGGTATTTCACACATCAGGAGAGCAGGTCTTACAGGTGTGATGTTGGGCTGCCCAAGGTCACAGGACTAGTAAGTGGGTACGGCAGATTCTCTCAGGGCCCATGGGTATCCCCTCAACATTCACCTTTCCACACTGAAAAATGCTAAGGGAAACCCCCCAAACTTTCTGCCTCAGGGTTCCCCTGCCTCTCCAAGGCATATAGGACAAGTTGAAGTGCCAGAGAGTGAATGTCCTCAACCGATGATGGAAGGGTGTTAGGGGACACATATCCCAGTTCTCGCCTCTGACTGGGAGTGGGAACATGTCTGAACCTCACTTCCTGGAGTGGTAACTGCTTCATAATTCACTCTAACTTATGCCTCCCCTCACTTCCCACTCCTGACTGATGTTTCTTGGGGTCATCTCCCAAGTCGGCATCCAACTCATTGTCTCACAGTCTGTATCTGGGGCACTCTCAAAATGAGGCAGTAGTGGAGCTGGAATTGGAACCCGTGTTTGGCCAACCCCCAAACAATGCCCTTTCCAATATATCACATGTGCCCTGCTGCATCTCTTGGGCATTTCTGCTTGTTGTCTGGTTGCCAGTGCCTCCTGGTACTTGTGATGCTCTTCTGTTCCCGATTAGACAGTGCCCTTCCCCAGGGTTCTATCTGGCTTCCAGTCACCCTCCCTTTCCCAACGTTCTAGCCTGATTTGGAGACCATACGCTGAGCTAGGAGCTCTGTCCTGAGATGGTGGGAACCCTCCTCATGCTGAGACTGTGGGGGTGTAATTATTCATGGCTGTGGTTTGCCTGTAGCCTGGCATTTCCCAAGCTCTTTGCAACTGTTTAGATGCAACCTGCCCAACATTTCTCTGATGTGGCTATAGGAAATTGCCTCTTTGTTTTCTTGGCCCTCCACCCAATGCCTTCGAAATGGGCCACCGTGGCCCAGTTTATAATTTGGAAGGCTCATCTGTCTGCAGTTACTTAACTTGCCCACCTCTCCCACAAGAAAAATGATTCAAAACTACAGCATTCCTGAGGAGGAGCGTAGATCATTTTTTTGGCAGGCCCTGTAAGGGTGACCAGCACAGCCAAAGGGTATACAAATAAGGGACACCTGACACTGTGTGTGGTGGCTGGAGCTTATCCCAGATTCATGTACCGTTTAGCTGTGTGGGATCTCTTCTGGGGCTGTCTGTCTCACAGGACACTTCCTAGACACTTTCCGTCCCTAATCAGAAAGGGGTTAGTTCCTGGGGTCTGTGTCTAGGGGATCTTGGAGGTGAAGGTGTGATAAGGTATCAGTGGTGTTGCGGGAGACACCTAAAGGTCTGGACACAGGACGACCTTGTAAAGCACAGCCTTTGAGTGGAGGTTGCCTAGCAAACCAAAGTGAAGCTTTACCTGGAAGTTCATTAAGCTCCTCCCACTTGTTAACTGGTCTCACAGAGGGGGGTCCCTGTCAGAGATCAGAGATCATGTGGGCCTTGCCCAGACTCCTGGAGGACACAGCCTTAATATTGCCCCTTCCACAGTGAGGAGTAATTTGGAAACTTGGAGTCGAGCCTCTAGGTGAGGCCAAGGGCTACTTGCAGTTTGAGTAATGAGATGCTTCCTAAACCAATACAAAAAAACCACCGGGTGACTTTAGTTCACTGGGAGCAGAGTGCACTAACTGGGGACTTTAGCTGGGACATGATTACTGAATATATACATATATTAAAAATACAATATAGTTTAGCTAGAATGTCCGTGTGTTTGGCCATGAGTGACTGTCTAACAAGAGGCTGCATTAGAAAGAGGGTTCTGGATACCCATGAATTTATACTTGCTGAGAATATAATGAGTTCCTTAGTTTTTCTAAAGTTTTCTGAAACATCCAATCCTAAATTCACTTCTAGGGCTGTTTCTTTAATGATTGATGGATGTTCTGCATACCAAGGAGATGCAGTAGTTACCTGGCTCTGGTCTCTTCTCCTGTCCAAATAGATCATCCTCTTAGATTCCAGTTGGGTGTGTTACAATGGTGTTAATAATCTAGACTGTTAAAAAGAACATCAGTCACCATTGCTGGTGGTAATGTAAAATGGTACAGCTGCATTTTGTGGAAATCAGAAAGGAGGATAAGTGTAAATATTAACTCATAAATTGTAAATAAAGCCACATAAAAGCTGCACTTTACATGGTCATCCTGTGTCCAACCCTTTGGTCTCTCCCTCACCACCCCTGATACCTTCTCACACGTTCACCTCCAAGACCTCTCAGACACAGACCCCAGGAACCAACTCCTTCATGATTACACCATCAATTTTGTGGTTCCTCAAAAGTGGAAAACATTTTGTGGTTCCTCAAAAGTTAAGCATAGGATTATCATATGAACCAACAATTCCACTCCCAGGTATATACCCCAAAGAATTGAAAGCAGGGACTTGATCAGATATTTGTACACTAATTTTCATAGCAGCATCATTGATAATATTCAAAAGGTAGAAACAAATCAAATGTCTATGGATGAATGATTCACAAAACGTGGTACATAGAGGTGGCTGGCAAGGTGGCCAAATAGGAACAGCTCCAGTCTGCAGCTCCCAGCAAGATCAACCCACAAGGCAGGAAATTTCTCCATTTCCAACTGAGGTACCTGGCTCATCTCATTGAGACTGGTTAGACAGTGGGTGCAGCCCATGGAGGGTGAGCAGAGGCAGGGTGGGGTGTCACCTCACCCAGGAAGCACAAGGGGTCAGGGAATTCCCTCCCCTAGCCAATGGAAGCCATGAGGGACTGTGCTGTGAGGAATGGTGCACTCTGGCCCAGATACTACGCTTTTCCCATGGTCTTGGCAACCCGCAGACCAGGAGATTCCCTCAGGTGCCTATCCCACCAGGGCCCTGGATTTCAAGCACAAAACTGGGCAGCCGTTTGGGCAGATACCGAGCTAGCTGCAGTTTTTTTTTTTTTCATACCCCAGTGGCACCTGGAATGCCAGAGAGATAGAACCATTCACTCCCCTGGAAAAGGGGCTGAAGCCAGGGAGCCAAGTGGTCTAGCTTAGCAGACCCACCTGCACAGAGCCCAGCAAGCTAAGATCCACTGGCTTGAAATTCTTGCTGCCAGCACAGCAGTCTGAAGTCAACCTGGGATGCTTGAGCTTGGTGGGGGGAGGGGTGCCTACCATTACTGAGGCTTGTGTAGGCAATTTTCCCCTCACAGTGTAAACAAAGCCACCAGGAAGTTCAGCTCTGCAAAACCACTGTAGCCAGACTGCCTGTCTAGATTGCTCCTCTTTGGGCAGGGTATCTCTGAAAGAAGGGCAGCAGCTCCAGTCAGGAGCTTATAGATAAAACTCCCATCTCCCTGAGACAGAGCACCTGGGGGAAGGGGCAGCTGTGGGCACAGCTTCAGCAGACTTAAACATTCCTGCCTGCTGGCTCTGAAGAGAGCAGCAGATCTCCCAGCACAACACTTGAGCTCTGCTAAGGGATAGACTGCCTCCTCAAGTGGGTCCCTGACCCCCATGCCTCCTGACTGAGAGACACCTCCCAGCAGGGGTCGACAGACACCTCATGCAGGAGAGCTCCAGCTGGCATCTGGTGGGTGCCCCTCTGGGATGAAGCATTCAGAGGAAGGAATAGGCAGCAATTTTTGCTATTCTGCAG
>NW_016806413.1:2674862-2677190 GCF_001698545.2 Rhinopithecus bieti
CAAAACAATAGAAAAAGAGGGACTCCTTCCTAACTCATTTTATGAGGCCAGCATCATCCTGATACCAAAACCTGGCAGAGACACAAGAAGAAAAAGAAAATGTCAGGCCAATATCCCTGATAACATCGATGCAAAAATCCTTAAGAAAATACTGGCAAGCCAAATCCAGTAGCACATCAAAAAGCTTATCCACCATGATCGAGTTGGCTTCATCCCTGGGATGCAAGGCTGGCTCAACATATGCAAATCAATAAATGTAATCCATCACATAAACAGAACCAATGACAAAAACCACATGATTATCTCAATAAATGCAGAAAAGGCCTTTGACAAAATTCAACACTCCTTCATGCTAAAAACTCTCAATAAATTAGGTATTGATGGAACATATCTCAAAATAATAAGAGCTATTTATGATAAACCCAAATCCAATATCATACTGAATGGGCAAAAGCCGGAAGCATTCCCTTTGAAAACCGGCACAAGGCAAGAATGCCCTCTCTCACCACTCCTATTCAACACAGTATTGGAAGTTCTAACCAGGGCAATCAGGCAAGAGAAAGAAAGAAAGCGTATTCAAATAGGAAGAGAGGAAGTCAAATTGTCTTTGTTTGCAGATGATGTGATTGTATATTCAGAAAACCCCTGCTGGCATGGTGGCTCACACCTGTAATCCCAGCACTTTGGGAGGCCGAGGAGGGCGGATCACGACGTCAGGAGATCAAGACCATTCTGGCTAACACAGTGAAACCCCATCTCTACTAAATATACAAAAAAATTAGCCGGGCATGGTGGCGGGCAACTGTAGTCCCAGCTACTCGGGAGGCTGAGGCAGGAGAATGGCGTGAACCTGGGAGGCGGAGGTTGCAGTGAGCCGAGATTGTGCTACTGCCCTCCAACCTGGGCGACAGAGCAAGACTCCATCTCAAAAAAAAAAAAAAGAAAAGAAAAGAAAAGAAAAGAAAAGAAAACCCCATCGTCTCAGCCCCAAATCTCCACAAGCTGATAAGCAACTTCAGCAAAGGCTCAGGACACAAAATCAATGTGGAAAATTCACAAGCATTCCTACACAGCAATAATAGACATACAGAGAGCCAAATCATGAGTGAACACCCATTCACAATTGCTACAAAGAGAATAAAATACCTAGGAATACAACACACAAGGGATATGAAGGACCTCCTAAGAAGAACTACAAACCACTGCCCAAGGAAATAAGAGAGGACACAAACAAATGGAAAAACATTCCATGCTCATGGGATAGGAAGAATCAATATCATGAAAACGGCCATACTGTTCAAAGTAATTTATAGATTCAATGCTATCCCATCAAGCTACCACTGACTTTCTTCACAGAATTAGAAAAAAACTATAAATTTCATATGGAACCAAAAAAGAGCTCATATAGCCAAGACAACCCTAAGCAAAAAGAATAAAGCTGGAGGTATCACGCTAGCTGACTTTAAACTATACTACAAGGCTGCAGTAACCAAAATAGCATGGTACTGGTACCAAAACAGATATATAGACCAATGGAACAGAACAGAGGCCTCAGAAATGACGCCACACATCTACAACCATCTGATCTTTGGCAAATCTGACAAAAACAAGAAACGGAGAAAGGATTCCCTATTTAATTAATGGTGCTGGGAAAACTGGCTAGCCACATGTAGAAAGCTGAAACTGGATCCCTTCCTTATACTTTATACAAAAATTAATTCGAGATGAATTAACTCAAGACTTAAATGTAAGACCTAAAAGCATAACAACCCTAGAAGAAAACCTAGGCAATGCCATTCAGGACATTGGCTTGGGCAAGGACTTCATGACTTAAACGCCAAAAGCAATTGCAACAAAAGCCAAAATTGACATGTGGGATCTAATTAAACTAAAGAGCTTCTGCACAGCACAAGAAACTACCATTCAAAAACCTCTTCTGAAGAGGCAACCTACAGAATGGGAGAAAATTTTTGCAATCTACCCATCTGACAAAGGGCTAATATCTAGAATCTACAAAGAACTTAAACAAATGTTCAAATGTTCAAGAGAAAAACAAACAACCCCATCAAAAGTGGGCAAAGTATATGAACAGACACTTCTCAAAAGAAGACATTTATGCAGCCAACAAACATATGGAAAAAAGCTCATCATCACTGGTCATTAGAGAAATGCAAATCAAAACCACAATGAGATACCATCTCACGCCAGTTAGAATGACGATTATTAAAAAGTCAGGAAGCAACAGATGCTGGAGAGGGTGTGGAGAAATAGGAATGCTTATACTGTTGGTGGGGTGTAAATTAATTCAACCATTGTGGAAGGCAGTGT
>NW_016806413.1:2680091-2695790 GCF_001698545.2 Rhinopithecus bieti
CCTCAGCCTCCAGAATAGCTGCGACTACAGGTGCCCACCACCACGTCCGGCTAATTTTTTATATTTTTTAGTAGAGACGGGGTTTCACCGTGATAGCCAGAATGGTCTTAATCTCCTGACCTTGTGATCCGCCCGCCTCAGCCTCCCAAAGTGCTGGGATTACAGGCATGAGCTACCGCGCCCAGTCCCATAATGCAATTTCTTAAGTGTTGTAAGAGAAACTTGTCCATAGTGATTCAGGAACCCAGGAGGACTAGTGAATGGTTTTCTGTTTGGGTGCGTGTGTATATTGGTGCATGTGTGTGCATGAATGTATATGTGAGTGTGTGTGTGTGTGTGTGAGACAGAGAGACAGAGAGAGAGATCAGAAAAGGCTCCACAGAGAGACATTTGTCCTCTGTGTTGAAGAATAAGTTGAATTTCAAAAAGCAAAGGCAGAGGCGATTCCAAATAGAGGGAACTGCATGAATACAATACATTGTGATTCAAGCAAAAAAGAGAAAGTTTTCATGAAGGAAACAAGATTGCCTAGAAAAAGAAAACATAGCCTGTCCTCTTCTTCTTTCAGTTTCCCCATTTGTTCCCTGTTTTCCTATTTTTCCCTTCCCTTCCCAAACAGTTCAGTCCTAACCCATTAGCTGAGGCAGAGAGCAAGGTAGACATTCATTCCAGGGAAGGCCATGACAGTCCAAAGAGGAGCATCAAAGCCCAGGCAGGTGGGGAGACCTGGATTGGGACCAGGCAGAGAGGGGCAGCCAGGCTTGGGGAGTCAGAGCTTGGGCAAAGTGAGAAAGGCATTCCCCCAGAAAGGCAGCCTGGGATGAGATGTCAGAGCCCATCTAAAGTGAGGAGAGTGTCCACTCAGTGGCAAAACAAGAAACATGAAGAAGACAACCATTGATGTAAAAAACAAATAAACTCAGGGTTTTACATATTGATCGAGTTCATTTGTTCATTCAGCAAAACGTATGGAGCAGGTACCAAGTTCCAGGTCCTGGGATAGAGGATGCAGAGGTGAGTAAGGTGTCACAATTTCCATCTCCATGGCATGTAGGGTCGGCTGAGGAGACACTGCCCAGGAATGAGGAAGAAAGAAACTAATGTCCTTTGCAAAAGTGTAGGTCTCATAACAGATATGGGCCACAAATAAAATCAACGAAAATGACACCCAAATTTTTATTACAAGTGTGAGTTGAGTGGAGCAGCCCATTACCGCAAAGGGATCACAAACAGGTCAAGTTTAGAAACACTTGTCTATATTTACCAACATTTAGTCAATTTCTTTGCTCCTCAATTGTTCATCTATTCTACTATTTCAGATTCATTTTTTTTTCCCTGCTGAAAGTATATGCTTTCATTGTCTTGTCAGCATGCATCTGTGGTTTTGCTGGCACTTGAGTAATAGTTTAGCTGGGATAGAATTGTGGTTGAAGAGTTATTTTCCGTCAGCATTTGGAAAGTATTTCTGTATCTTTGGGCATCTGTAGTTGCTCCTAAGAAGTCTACTTCCAAAAGAATAGCCATCACATTGATAATCTTCCTTTTATCTCCGGTAGCTTTTAAGATACTCTATTTGTATTTAATGTACTTGTTTCATCACATTGTAACAAGATGTGCATTTGTTTTTATTTAATCTATTTGAGATTTAAAGTTATCCTTCAATCTAAGAACTCATGTTCTCTAATTTCTTTTCTTTTCTTTTCTTTTTTTTTTTTTTGAAACGGAGTCTCGCTCTGTCGTCCAGGTTGGAGTGCACTGGCACTATCTCGGCTCACTGCAAGCTCTGCCTCCCGGGTTCACGCCATTCTCCTGCCTCAGCCTCCTGAGTAGCTGGGACTACGGGCGCCCGCTGCCATGCCCGGCTAATTTTTTTGTATTTTTAGTAGATACGGGGTTTCACCATGTTAGCCAGGATGGTCTCAATCTCCTGACCTTGTGATCCGCCCGCCTTAGCCTCCCAAAGTGCTGGGATTACAGACGTGAGCCACCACGCCCGGCCCTCTAATTTCTTATCTCTTTGAATATAATTCTTCCCTAGTCTCTCTTGCATTCTCCTTCTGGAAAATACATTGGTTCTTCTCACTCTTTTGTTCATATCTCTTAATTTTCTTTCATATTTTTCATCTCTTTATCTCTCTGTGCAATTTCTGGGTGATTATGTCAGCTTTATCTGTCTATCTATTAATTATTTCTTCCCGTAGATCAACTTGTCCGTTGAGTTTTTGAAATATATTTTCATTGAGATATAATTTACATATCATAAAATTCACCAAAATGTTGGTGAATTTCAATGATTTTCAATATATTTACAAGGTTGCACAATTATCACCACTAATTGTAGAACATTTTCATCACCCCCCAAAAAAAAACCCTGTACCCATTAGTAGTCACTCCCCATTTGCTCCTCCTCCATCCTGTGGCAACCACTAGTCTACTTTCCATCTCTATAAATTTCCCTTTTCTTGACATTTCATATAAAGGAAATAATACAATATGTGGCCTTTTGTGTTTGACCTCTTTCACTTAGCATAATGTTTTCAGGGTTCATCCATGTTGTACCATGTGTTAATACTTTGTTCTTTTTTATGGCCAAATAATATTCCACTGTATGAATACACCTCATTTTGTTTATTAATTTGTCAGTTGATGGACATTTGGGTTGTCTATACTTTTTGGCTATTGTGAATAATGATGCCATAAACGTTTGTGTACAAGTCTGTGTGTGAACATATGTTTTCAGTTCTCTTGGGTGTATATCCAGGAGTGGAACTGATGGGTCAACTCTTTATTAAACTTTGCGAGGAATTGCCAAACTGTTTTCCACAGAGGTTGCACCATTTTACATTCCCACCAGCAGTATACAAGGGTTCCAGCTTCTCCACATCATGGCCAACACTTGACATTGTCCATCTTTTTTGTTATAATCATCCTATAAGGCATGAAGTGGTAGCTCATTGTGGTTTTGATTTGCATTTCCTTGATAACTGAAAGATGTTGAGCATATTTTCATGTGCTTTTAAAATTGGCTATGTGTCTCTTACTTGGAGAAACGTCTGTTCAAATCTTTTGCCCACTTTTAAAGTGGATTGTTTGTCATTTGATCGTTGAGTTATAAGAATTCTTTGTAAATTCTGGATACAAGTTGCCTATTTAATATATAATTTGCGAAAATAGTCTCTCATTCTGGAGTTGTCTTCTCAGGTCCTTGATGATGTTCTTTGAAGTACAAAAGCTTTTAATTTTGATAGAGTCAAATTAGTCTATTTTTTCTCAAGTCAATTTGTGTTTTGGGTGTTATATCTAATAAATCTTTGCCTAATCCAGGGTCATGAAGATTTACACTCATGTTTTCTGCTTAGAGTTTATAATTTTAGCTCATAGATTCATTTGCAATTAATTTTTGTCTATGACGTAAGAGCCCAAATTCATTATTTACATGTGGACATCAAATTGTCCCAGCACCATTTGTTGAAAAGATTATTCTTTTCCCCTTTGAATAACCTTACATCTTTGTCTAAAATCATTTGACCAAATTGTAAGGGTTTATTTCTCAACTCTTAATTCTATTTCACTGAGCTATGTCTGTCCTTCTGCCAATACTACACTGTCTTGATTACTGTAGCTTTGTAGAAAGTTTTGAAATGAAGAACTAGGAGTCTTCCAACTGGCAGCACGATTGGGCTCTTCACTCTCTCCTTACTGGAGAAGCCAAGCAAAGGCACCGAGATCCCTCCTGGCAGAGCCCTCCCCTAAAGGCTTCCTTCCTGGAATATAATAAAAACAACAGTCACCGAATTGGGCCAGCCCACTTAACTTTGTCTCATTTAATCCTAACAACCCTGTGAGGTAGGTATTATTTTTATTATTTCTGTTTTACAGATAAGGAAATGGAATATGCCCAATATGTTCCAGTTGCTCTTCCAGACTCACACTCCAGCCTTGCCCACACACTCTGCTATTGGGGGCTGGCCAGTGTATCATTGCCCCCATGAGTTCTAGACCCTCTGACTTCTAGTTGGGTTGAGCAGAAGAGACTTTGCTGGAGATGAGAGAGTGGGAGGTGTGTAAAGTCAGGGCTTTGATTCCCTGGCTAGCTCTCAGTGAGGGTGCCCCTGGCTGGCTTTAACCCTTCCAGAAGGTTGCTCTCAAAGCAGCTTGCTCTAAATGACTCTTTTTTGGGGGGGTTCTGGTGACCTCACCTGCCCTGAGCTGTTCCATGCAGAGAGGTAGCTACAGCTCCTGGGAACCGTGGCTTCCCTTTCAAGTGGGCTGATGGGTCTTAGAGCTCTAAAATTATTGCTACCACTTTATCTTATTTGTACTGCATATTTCAGTTTACCTACTACATCAAAATAGCATGCACACTCCACCTTAGGGCCTTTCAAAATTAACTCTTTTCTGTATTTAGAAAAAAAACTCAGAACTACTGAAAAATCGCAAGAATATTTCACTGGACTCCAATGTATCTTTCAGAAGTGAACCCCTTCTGGGTGTCATGGGTTCAGCAGGCTCAGGAAGATGCGCTCTTGAGGAGGACCTAAGGGAAGATCTACCTGATGTGCCAATTTCTAGAAGCACTTACTCCGAGGTCCTTGCCAATCCATTTAATATTAATGGTAGTAGTAGGTGGAGCAACCCTTAGGAATGAAGTTTGGGCAAACATAATGGAACTTGCAGATACAAAGTGCAAGCCCATGGAGCTTTATGTTAGACTCCGCCTTGAAAGGCCGATTGGACTCTGCAAAATTTGGAAAACCATTTAGAGTCTTTCAAAGCAAACTGAGAAAGAGGCAAAGTCATAAGCTAAATGTCAAGAACCTAGAAATGTAGCTTCTAGCAGATGAGCCCATTAGCAATACTACTGAGACTTGCAGGTTTTAGGAAGTTTGAGAGTGATTTTGAAATTATCTGGGCAGGATCAAAGCATCTGTTCCGAGATATGCTTTGTGGAGAAGGGGAGGCAACACCAATGCAGAGCTTGAAAATTATTGCTACCACTTTCTCCTATTTGTACTCCATATTTCAGTATGCCTACTACATCAAAACAGCATGTACATTCTACCTATGGCCTTTTAAAATAAATTAACTCTTTTACTGTATTTAGAAAAAAAAGCTTAGACCTACTGAAAAGTTGCAAGAATATTTCACTGGACTCCAACATACCTTTCACATGGAGCCACCTATTGCTTACATTTTGCTGTGGGAGGCGGGCTGTATGTGTGTGTGTGCACGCATGCATGCATGCTCTTTCTGTCTGTCTTTCAGTATATAAGGTTGAGCCATATAAAATATGAACATTATTATTCTTATTTTTATGTTTCATATGTATGTATTTTTTACTATGCATACTTATTAATTTTTCATATTTATCATTATTATTCATACTTATTCCTATTTTTATTTTTGCTATACATTTGAGAGTAAATTGTAGAGACCAAGACCCTAAGTATCTAATACTTCATGTGCATCTCCTAGGAAAAAGGATATTCTCTTAACCACAATTCAAGGATAAAATTTGAGAAATTTAACATTTCTCCAACTCTCTTATTTCACATATAGCCCATATTGAGATTTTGCTAATTGTCTCAATATCATCCTTTATAGCAACATTTATTTTCCCCAGTCCAAGATCCAACTCAGCATCACACCGGGCACTCTGATGTCAAGCTTAAAGCCTCTCTGTCAGTAGTACATGGGTTATGTGGTACTTAGAGTGGACTCAGGTCTTAGCTTAATGGTTCTGGTTGGCAGGGGAGCAGTTAGCTCCTGCCAGAGAAAAAAGCTTCCGTTGTGCCTGAAATGAGACATACTCTATGATGGAGAACTTAAAAAACTCCAAGAGTTTTGGCTGACTCTGGAGAAGCCTTAGAGAGGCCAACCCAGAAACACTGGGAAGGAAGATTCTTGTTCTGGGTCCCCATCAGCAGCCCTACAATTTGCATTTCCCTTCCCCTGGGTGGCATGAGTTCTCAGTGGAGTTTCAGGGGCTTTTCCCAGGGTTACATATTCTGTTCTGGGGAATCCTTGTCCCCAGTCTGCATTCTTCTGCCTTTGAAATCAGAAAGATGTATGGCCCAGCCCTGCTCTACCAGGACAACCAATCAATGGTGTGTTTAGTCCCTAGCTCTGAAGTGGGACAATAAAAAGTTTATATTGGTAGTTCGTCAGGATTCAAGGTAGTGCTCACAAAATCTTGGAATAGAAAGGCTCTCAGCAAAACAAAATATTATTTCTTTTTTTCTTAAAATAAAAGTACTTGTTTCTTTTCTCTTAGAATAAAATTTTCTTTTTTCTTAAAAAATGAAGTGGAAGTGCCAACTCATCTGACCTTATGAGTGTGTGTATATACATATATATTCATGTAAAGATAAATACATATATTTTTTGTATACATGATATGTGTGCATCTACCTATCAATTGATTGAATGATCTATCACTTACTTATACGTATGATCGTCTGACCCTTTCTGTGTATTATAGAGACACAGGAAGGCATGGGGGGGACGGGGGATATTGATTTTCCTACTGAAAGGACAGATGCCATTTGCACTATCCCTTCCTTTGTTTACCTTTCTTTGGATACAGATATGAGGCATGGAGCTATGGCAGCCATATTATGCCAATGAGGGGAACCATTTTCCAACCAACAGAGAAAGGCAAACCTGCTAAGCAGAACAGAAGGACAGAACCTGGGCCCACTATGACCCTGTTGAGTAATTGAACTGATTACTACAATCACTTCCCTCAGATATTGTTATACTGGAAAAAAATTAATTGCATTTGTGGCCTCCTAAATAACATATATTTTGTCTTTGCCCTGCTTCCTGGCACATAGCTCCTGAAACCACTGGACTGTCTGGAGTGGTAAGTCTTTAGTATGCTAATGAGAGAACTGGTGGCTGGGGGCTCTTAGATAACTTCAGGATGAAACTAGTCACCAGAAAGAGCAAGACATCATTAGAGGGTTGGGACTTTCTGTTCCCTCCATCCCCCAACTGCCATCTCCAGGGAGGGCTGGAGATTGAGTTAATCAGTAATGGTCAATGATTTAATCAATTGTGCCAATGTAATGAAACTTCCATTAAAAAATCCTAACAGTGGGGTTTGGGAAGCTTCCAGGTTGGCGAACACACTGGGGTGCTAGGAGGGTGGCACTCCCAGAGAGAGCTTGGAAGCTCTGTGTTCCTCCCACACTTTGCCCATGCATCGCTTCCATTTGGCTGTTCTTGGGTTGTGGCCTTCGTAATAAACCAGTAATGGTAAACAAGGTGTTTGCCTGAATTTTGTGAGTCATTCTAACAATTTATCAAACCTGAGGGGGTGGTTCAGTAATCCTCAGCTTGTAGCCAAGTTGGAGAGAGTATGGGTGCCCTGAGGACCCAATACTTGTGAATGGCATCTGAAATGAGGGTAGTCTTGTGTGACTGAGCACTTAAACCTGGAGTCTGATGCTGACTCTGGGTAGAGTCAGAGGTGAATTGTAGGAACACCCAGCTGATGCCCAGAGAGTTGGAGAATTGTTTGGTATAGGGAAAAACCCACACATTTGGTGTCAGAAGTGCTGCGAGTAAAAACAGCTCAGTATCTAATAAATCCCCTGTAAATTGGGTTTTCTATTACATAGTCTGAAAGCATTCCGAACAGATAGAGGCATAACTTTGGGAGTTATTTCCAAGGGAAACGAAGTCTGAAATCACTGAAGTTTGTTAGTTCCATTTATATCTGGAGGTGGAGAAAAGATAACTAGTTTAGTTTAAGAGATGTTAAAATTGTCATCACTTTTTTGAGTACTTGCCATGTGCTTTAACACATGCTATCTTATTTAATCCTCAGTCCAACCCAATGAGCTCAGGTAAGGAATGGAGACTGTGCCTGAGGAGAGGGTCACTGGACTAGAAGGGTTGAGCTCTGCTCTCTCTAGCATATTGCCCAGGGAAAGTGCATAAGGGAAGAGAGAAGGGGCCAAGGCCAGCAGAAGTCGGGTATTGACCTGAAGTTTTGTCTTTCATGTAACAGAGGAGTAGACAGGGAGGCAGGACGGTCAGGAAGCCAGCGGGAACTGTGAGGTGGTCATGAGGTCTTTGGTGACCTTAGAGCAAAGGCTCTGGGGTGGATGCTGGGGGTTGGGTTGTCTGGGCATGCTGAGGCAGGGCTTCATTACCCACCCTGGGGCTCTTCTCCTCTGTAAACAGCTGCTGGAATAGTTACTTTTCAGGTGTGCTCTGAGTTTCACATTTACTGAGTCCTTGTGCCCCCTGGACACAGGAATGAAGACCTCTGCTTCTAAATGACTGATGATGAGGAAAGAGAGAATGAGAGAGGAAGGGAGTAAGGGAGGTAAGGGAGAGTGGCCCGCAGGAGGGGGAGAGGCCAGCTGTCTGTGGGGTGTGGGGACAGGAGAAAGACTGGCCTTGGCTGCTTTGTACAGCCGAGGGGCAGTGATGGAAGCATGCCCACAGGGCTCTGGATGAGGCAGGAAGGTGCACACCTGCTGAGGTATTCTCATTTCCACAGCCAGTCAGAAACCCAGGAGGCTGGTGCTTCCTACTCCTCGCTGGGGAGTCTCTTTGTGCTGATTTATGGCAGCTCATGGCGGTCTGTTCTCCTGTTCTTATTTGGGTTTCCTCTGTTGGTTCAGCTGGAGTGTCCAGCCCCACTCCTTAACTCCCTCTCAGCCTCCAGCATGGAGCCTGGCACGCGGTGAGCTGTCAGCCTGTTTACTGACTTCATTTGTGGAGAGTAGATTTTGGTTGAGGTCTCTGCCTGTCTTTTAATTTCTTGTTTAAGCCAGCATTACCTGGCCCTTGTTAAGACATGTGACAGCTGCACAGGAAGCAAATGCCAACTGTTGGCATGCTCTCCCCACCCTCCTCCACAAACCTCCCTCCACAGATTGCCCAAATGGCACCAACACTTACTCTGGACACCTCCCTCGCCCTCCCCGCTCACGTCAGAGCCACTGCCAAAACCTATTAACACTTACGTCCTAAATATCACTTCTCTGCAACTCCACCCAGGCTTCTGCCCAGCCCTGGCTTTGCTCACGTGGGCCACTCTAACAGTTGCTTCTCATTGATGCTTTCTCCCTACAATCTTTCCTGCATTCAGAAGCCCAAGTAGTTTTCTAAACAAAAAATTGGATCCTCTCTCTCCTTTGCTTAAAACAATTCCATGACCTGTCATTACCTTCCAGAAAAAGACCAAACTCGAGGCTGTGGCCTCGAGGACCCTTCTGGCCCTGGGTCACTGATTCAGCCTCAGCTCACTCTTTCCTGAGCTATGCTGGCTACCATGTCTGCTGTGAGTTCCTCAAACACACCACATGCACTCTTTTCTTTCTTTCTCTCTCTCTTTTTTTTTCTTTTCTTTTCTTTTAAGATAGGATCTCCTTCTGTCACCCAGGCTGGAGTGCACTGGCACAATCAAAGCTCACTGCAGCCTCAACTTCCCAAACTCAGACAATCCCCCCACTTTAGCCTCCTGGGTAGCTGGGACTACAGGCGTGTGCCACCACGCCCAGCTAGTTGTTTGTATTTTTTGTAGAGACAAGGTTTTGCCATGTTGCCCAGGCTGCTACGTGCACTATTTTCCTGAGGTCTTTGTTCTCGTCTAGAATGTTCTCCTCTGCCTACCACACTCTTATCACCTCTATGAGCTCCCACTTGCGTTTCACAATTTAGTTCAAAGGTCACTTTCTCAGGGAAGCCTTCCCAGTCCCCACAAAGCCCAATCGAGCCCTGCTATTACACTGTCCTGTAGAAACCCAGAGCTTTTCCTTTGCAGCACTTATCATGGCTATAATTCTATATTCGTGCACCTATTGGATTAGTGTTCATCTCCCCATCTTAGCTGAAAACTATATGAGGACAGGGACGGGGTCTGTTTTTTTTTCCTAACTGAATCCCTTGTAGTAGTAAGGCAAATAGTAGGTGCTCAATAAACACCTTTTGAAAAGTGAAGGCATGACTGGATAGATGGATGGGTGGTTAATAGCCTAGATTCTCTTTTCCTGCTGGGGGAAATGCTGCACCGTTTTACTTTCCACCAGTGATATATGAAGGTTCCAATTTTTCCACATCCTTGTCAACACTTGTTACTCAAATATATATGTGTGTGTGTGTGTATACTTATACTTATTTCCATCCCAATGGGTGTGAAGTAGTATCCCATTGTGGCTTTGATTTGCATTTCCCTGGTGACTAATGATATTTTGCATCTTCTCATGTGTTTATAGGCCATTTGTATATCTTCTCTGAATAAATACCTATTCAAATCCTTTGCCAACTTCTTAATTGGGTTGTCTTTTTAAAGTTGAGTTGTAAGAGTTCTTTATGTATTCTGGATACTAGACCTTTATCAGATATGTTCTGCAAATATTTTAAATAAATCTTTATCTTTGCTCCCTCCTGAAACTCTCCTAAAATGACAGCAAAATAATAAAATTAGATTCATTCTAACATTGAGGACAAGAAGCAAAAAGATGCAGATGAGAGATTTCTAAAAATCTTTGGAAATAGCATTTGGGGGTGTGGTCTCTGACTTTGCACATAGGGACAGTCTCAGTTCTAGTGTAGAGAAAGAATGAGACAGTTCACCCTAGATAATTCTGGAAAAGTCTAGGGCCTTAAAACACCAAAACTGCAGAAGTTGTAGGGAAAACAAAGGGTAAAACATTAGCTTTATTTACATACACAGTGGATGAACCCTAGGTCCCACCCACCATCCACAGGAAATGAGATTTCTTTCCCTTCAGACATTTCCAGTTCAAAGATGTGGAGTGCACAGCAGGCAGGTGACAAGAAAGTCTGTGCCCTGAGCAGGGTCCTCTGTTGTTTCCTTACCTTGTTCCTAAGTATGGGGATCTGCGCACCTCTACTCCAGGCAGAAAGCTAGGAGACGGGAAGGTTCCCCTGAAGAACCTGCATAACCTCAGAAGAAAGTTTTCTGATCCTGGCACTGGGCTGGAGACTAGGCTTGCATGCAGTCCGATCACCCCTGCTGAGGCTGACTAGTTCCCAAGCTCTGCGCATACTCAGAGTGGAGAGATACCCCTAGACCTGGCCCCCTCACCGCACAAATGTGCATATGCATTAAGTTAATCACCTCAGAGAGAAAAGAAGATGTATCTCAGCCAAAAAACGCAAGGACAGAATGTCACTGAAAAGGAGCAACAGAAAATAGAAAAGCAGCCTTGAAAATTAAAAATGTAACTAAAATTTTCAAAAGTTACATAGCAGAATTAGAAGATAACATATAAGAACTCTCCTAGAGAATAGAACAAAAAGCCAAAAATAGGGATGAAAGGGCAGAGGAGATAAGAAAATGAGATGATCAATGCAGAATTCCATAAAGGGAAATGAGAGACAAGAGCAGGAAAGGAACTATTAAAGAAACATCACATAAAAAATTTCCAGACTTTAGACACAATAATCATCCAGTTCAGGAAATGGGAAAAAGATCCACATCAAGGCACATCAGGGATTTTAAAAAAGATTCTAAAAGCCTCCAGGGAGGGACAAAAAATGGTTCCACATGAAGGATTGGGATGCATAATGCCATTAAACTTCTCAAGAGCACAATGGGAGCCTATGACAATGGAACAATGCATTTTAAAGAATGAGGAGAAATAATTTTGAATCAAGGAACTAATATTTCTAACCTATCAATCAAATTTGAAAGCAAATATTTTTAGATGGGTACAAGCTGAAAAATTTTGCTTCTCAAGCAAGTGATTATTGGGAAGCTACTGGAAGATGTACTTAAGCAAAAGAGGAGAGAAAATACGAAAAAAAAAAAAAAAGAAGAGGAAGAAAATAGATCCAACAAGCCAGGGAAACAGTCCAAAAGAATCATAGTGGGAAACCAGGAATGTAGTCCATAACCAGTCCAGAATAAAGGAGAAGGATGGAGGGAGCTATAGAAGAGAGGTCGCTAGGAAGTCAACAGAATTGATAAAGCATCTGACATACTTGGCCATTTAGAAAATGTTGTTCATAGGCTTTACAGATCCACTGAAAGATATGAGAAAAAAATAAAAATAAGTACATAAAAAATGAAGTAAATGGAAAAGACCAAGGCAATGATTAGCTCCAGGAAAAATAAAAACTTGTACAAGCAATGAAAAGATGAAAGTATCTCCCTGCCTCAGCAGTGATTGATATTTACATAGTCATAAATAATACAACCACTGGCTACTTATTTAATTTCTGAAATAGCATGTTAGAAGAACAGGTAAAATGGCAGGGTGGTGGTGGGGCGGAGGGGCGCAGTAATCTCTAAGAGGGCTAAATTCTCGTATAACCTAATAGAAAGTCAATAGATCATTTATAACACTTATAAACCAAGAAATTGAAGCATAAGCATGTTAGTTAGAAATAACAGGGTGAGTACTCGGGATAAACACTGAACTAAGTGGTTGTCTCTGGGGAGTGGACATGGGGGTTGGGAATGCAGAGGGAAAAAACCGATGATTTTTACTGCCAGACTTGTAGCATTATTTTACTTAAAAAACAATTTGAAAATCAATTACAAAACCATAAGGAGGCTCCTTCTGAAATGTGTGCTGTGAGACCAAGAATTGAAAGTTTCCATTCCATTTACCTGTGAGGAAGGTGACAATGACATTCACATTCCCACAGGATGTTAATAACTCAGGGCTCAGTAAGTTCCCACATTGTCCTCTCTCCCAATACACACACCCTGCATTTATGAAAACCTTTGTGCTTTAGAGAAAAAAGGAGAAAACAAATGTGTGGAACTCCAAAATCACAGCCCAAAGCACATATTTATTTGTATCACAGACAAATCCTCAGATTTGGTTGGAGAAACTTAAAATCATTAGTGTCTACATTAGTGTCAAATGTGTTATCCGCAGTGTTTTCCAGTGGAGTAGCACATGTTTCAGAAATAAGTGGGAGACCAAAAGGAGGGAGCCAGAAAGCCAGGAAGTGTGACTCAGACATTTGCTTTTAACTTTAATTAGTCAGCCCTGCCAATTTACTTCTCGGAAGGGGAAGCTCATCTCCTACCCTCTTTCTTCTAGAGCAATTTCAAGTTAGTCTCGCCCAAGAAGTGAGCCACTTCGTTGCCGTTGTATGTCTGATGAGACCTGCCCACTTGGTACTGCTCATCAACATCCGAGCTGCACATCAGTCAGCAAAAATATATCGATCACTGTCTTTCTTTATCCTCACACCCTTTCATAGGACTCCCTAATGCTAGTGGATTTCTCAAAGCTAATCCAAGTCCCAGAAGGTTGCTAAAAGAAATGATGGTGTGTATATTGGCTCAGAAACAAAATTGCAAAGTGCTTTCCAGTTGGTAGACTTGGAGAGAAGATGCACAGAAGCGCAGACCGAATTTGATTCAATAAACATTTATTGGGTGCTGACTACATGCTATTCTGCTGGGTTATAGAAATGACTGGGACCTGAAACTGGCCCTCAGTTATCCCAATATTGGATCATAACTCTTTTCCCAGTCTCCTCTTTTCTGCCCCACATACTGGGGGAGCCCCACACTGTCTTCTGGGCAGGAGGAAAAATGAAGGGAATGCGCCAGTCTCTCCAGCTTGGGGTTTCTTCTGTTAATCTGAGAGAAGGGAGGATAGAGTCCAACAGAAGACAGCGGAGTGTGTGTGTGTGTGTGTGTGTGTGTGTGTGTGTGTGTGTGTCTGTGTGAAATGGGTATTTATCCCTTTTAAATATGCTTTGCTAGTTTTCTGTATCTTAGATACAAAATGGCCTTTGATGGTGTTTTAAACAATGCCTATAGAAAGAATTCCAGTCTGAGACCCCAAATCATACAGACTCAGAGGATTTGTTTAGCTAACTTTCCTTGTTAGGGGGACCAGGCTTTCACAGTATTCCATGTAACTGTTCCCCCATTTTCAATTCCAACTACTCAAACCCTCTCAGCTTCTACATTTTTCTCTATAAGACTTTCCTCTCCCACTCCTCCAGGACATGCCATTCTCCCAAGCCCAATATAAAGAAAGTTCCAGTGGCAGCCGCCAGCTATCGCTCAGGCATATTTAGATTGGTTATCAATGGTGTTTCTCCTGTCCAGTCCTTTTTCTGGGTCTTGGGTGTGGGGAGGGGGAATCCTCACTATGGATGGCTACAACCTGGAAACAGTCATTCAGACCCTCTACGGCCCCCAGGCCCTTACGCACCCAGCAGTTGCCATAGCATTACTTTGCTCCCATCCCAAAGAGCATTTGAAACTTGGAGGAGGTTGAAGATTTTCCAATTGGGGTTTCCAACTTCTTGGAAGGGTATTGGAGGTTAAGTGTCAATTTCCAGAATGTTAAAATATAAATACCTTGAATTTGGTCATCCAAGCTGCTAATGGTATATAACTCATGGTCCAATCAGGAAAATAGAAAACCATCTAGGTATATTAAACAGAGAGAATTTAGTACAGAAAATTGAATACAAAGGCCCTGGAAGGGCTGGAAGAGCAATAACGAGAAGGAATGCTACACAAAGATCAGTATGGGTTCTGCCCATGAGCCCGCACCTGCTGCTGTGCTGGGAAGATGCTGACGCAGAAGATTATTCTTAGACCAAGCCTGGAACTATGGAAAAGGACTGCCTTGACTCCACCGCTGAATCTGGAATCCTATTGCCACCATAGCACCACCAGCTACTGTCACAGTATGGGAGCCAGAAGCAGATGGCTTCTCTTCTCCCATTGATCTTCAGCCAATGTCTCCATTGGCCGAGCCTAACAGAGAGCCTGCCAGCAGGGATTCTGGGAATATAGTTTACAGTCTTCCAGCCCTGAACTTACAGAGCAGCATATAGAAGGGTGGGGGTGAAAGACAACAGAAATAACCTGCACAGGGAAGCACCCATCCTAAATTTTGATCTGTTGCTTAGCACAGATCCTCTGATGTTCAGGAAGCTTGATGCTAAGGCATTGGGATCTGCACTGGAAAAGCTCCTCTCATTGCTACAACTAACCATGATATGACAGCATCATCCTTCAGGGCAGCTGGAATCTTGGGCCCTAAGGCCTGGAGGGACTCAGCTTTTCTGCTGGAAGACACATACAAGTTTCTGTGTGCCTTAGTCAATTGGGCTGCTATAATAGAATACTAAAGCTGAGTGACTTATAAACAACAGGAATTTATTTCTTATAGTCCTAGAGGCTGGAATCTGAGATCAGGAGGCCAGCATGGCAGGTTCTGGTGAAGGCCTTCTTCTGGGTTGTAGACTGCGAGTTCTTGTATCTTCACATGGTGGAAGGAAGTGTGAGAGCTCTTCTGGCTCTTTTTCATAAGGGCACTAATCCCATTCAGGAGGGCTCCACCCTTATGACTAATTACCTCCCAAAGGCCCTGTCTCCTAATACCATCAACTTTGGGGTTAGAATTTCAACAAAGGAAGTTTGGGGAGACACAAGTATTCAGCCCTTAACACTACATGTTTATGAAAGGTGGCTCTGAAGCCAATTTTGTACAGCTCCATTAAAAAAAGACAAAATGAAAACATATTTTTTCTCTTAAAATTTTCTTTAGAAAACTATAAAATATGATCTTACATAAAACATTGGCTCTTTGTATGACAGAAAGAGAATGTTTGGCAAGACAAGACACTATAGGCTTTGTTACCCCAAATCAGTGCCCAGCCTATGAGGGATTGTGTTTCAAAATACCTCTCTTTTCTGAGAGTCAGATGAATTATAGAAACACA
>NW_016806413.1:2695925-2712089 GCF_001698545.2 Rhinopithecus bieti
TCTGAAGCCAATTTTGTACAGCTCCATTAAAAAAAGACAAAATGAAAACATATTTTTTCTCTTAAAATTTTCTTTAGAAAACTATAAAAATATGATCTTACATAAAACATTGGCTCTTTGTATGACAGAAAGAGAATGTTTGGCAAGACAAGACACTATAGGCTTTGTTACCCCAAATCAGTGCCCAGCCTATGAGGGATTGTGTTTCAAAAATACCTCTCTTTTCTGAGAGTCAGATGAATTATAGAAACACAGAAACACCATCCAAAATGGTTTTTTTTCCTACTTAAAAGTACATATTAGAATTGTTTTGTCATTTTAAGTTATTTATGTTTACCACTGGGAAATGTTGAAAAGCATAAAGGAAAAAATTATTATAAACATTGTGATGTATATATCCCTCTACTTTTTTCCGACATACAGAGAAAAAAATCTATAGTTTTACTTTCACAGTTTAAAAATTAAAGTGAATTATGTATAAATTATTTTTTAAATCTTTTCCTACTTGACAACATGCCATTAAACCAACTTTCATGACATAATTTTTGAATAGCTCCTTATATCAAAAGAGTTGTACTGGGCTGAGCACAGTGGCTTATGCTTGTAATGTCAGCACTTTGGGAGGCTGAGGCAAGAGGATCAATTGAGGTCAGGAGTTCGAGAACAGCCTGGCTAACATGGTGAAACCCCATCTCTACCAAAAATAAAAAAATTAGCCAGGCATGCTGATGCATGCCTATAGTCCCAACTAGCCAGAGGCTGAGGCTTAAGAATCACTTAAACTTGGGAGGTAGATGTTGCATTGAGCCAAGATCACACCACTGCACTCCAGCCTGGGCAACAGAGCAAGACTCTGTCTGGAAAAAAAAAGAGAGAGAGAGAGAGAGTTGTACCATAATGTAACCAGCTTTATAGGTTGAATATTTAAAGTATTTACTGGTTTTTTACTAATACTATGATGGACATGAACAATTCTTTTTACAGGACTTTTATTATTTCCAAAGGATTGTGGAATAGTCCAGAGAGAATTGTTGAGTCAAAGGACATGAATGATTTTAAGGCTTTTGATGCACAGTGTCCAATATCATCCAGATGCACCGAACCAATTTCTACTCCTACAAGGCAGTGCACCAAAGTGGTTGCTTCTCACTGATTCTAGGTCATGTCATTAAAAAAAAAACAAAATAAATAAACAATAACCACAGAATACTCACAAAGGCCATATAAAATCATGGTTCCACTTCTCCAAACAGAATACTGAAAAGTTAAATGCCATATTTTACTGATTCTAAGATACACTCTTTCTTCTTCATATTTTAACATCTCTGCTATCAGTGGGGTTGAGCACATGTTTTTGTTTATGCTCATTGTCCATGTGTTCCAGTTAGGATGAAAAATAGCACATTTCTTTCTCAAGCCTTCTAGTTTGGATGAAAAATGACATGATTACACCAGAAATCCACTAATCACAGTGTGGTTGGTTCTGACTTTGGACAGAACTGGGCACTATAAGAGTCCTTTGGAGGGGATCTTAACTCCCTTCTAGAGAGCCAAGGATAGCTAAGTGGAGACTGAAGGATGAGAAGGGATTCATCTGGTGGAGACTATAGTAAGAAGAAATGTCAGGTTTAGCAGATGGCCTCACCTAGGCAAGGGCTTGAAGGTAGCTGGGACACTCATGGACAAGAGCTATGGAATGGGAGTAGCTACATCAGAGGAGTGCAGTAGTTTTGGCCATGGATCTACCTTTATGAGCTGATAACCTTTGGAGAGCTGTGTTTGGAATGCGTGACTCTGCTGACCAGAACTGTGCTATCCATATATACAGTACAAGACAAACGGGAGACTTTGCAATGGACTGGTGAGCCTAGATGGCCAAGAAGGAGAGTAAAGCTGGATCAGAAGACAGAACCAAATTAGAAATTCAGGGCTGGCTGGGTGTGGTGGCTCAGGCCTGTAATTACAGCACTTTGGGAGGCCAAGGCAGGAGGATCACTTGAGGCCAGGAGTTTGAGATCAGCTTGGGAACTATAGTGAGACTCTGAATCTACTATTTGAAAAACAAACAAAAAAAAATTGCTGGGTGTGGTGTTGCATGCCTGAAGTCCCAGCTACTTGGGATACTAAGGCTACAGGATCACTTGAATCCAGGAGTTTGAGGTTGCAGTGAGCCGTGATTGCACCACTGCACTCCAGCCTGGGCGATGGAGTGAGACTCTGTCACAAAAAGAAAAAAAAAAAGAAGAAAATTCAGGGCTGAGGTTTGTGCTGGGGCTGATTTAGTCACTGTGCAGCTCATGTGGCTGTAAAAGTAGACAGATACTTGTGGCATCCTAGCGCTGCTGAAAAAGGAACCAAATAGCTCTGTAGCCTATTCTGCCAGGGCACCTCGTACCTCTTTGAAGGTCATAGACCTAAGTCCAGCAGCCCCTGGAAGTAATTTTCAATTCTTGTTTCAATCTCATTTAAGAAAAATAATGAAGATATTTATTGACTCCAGAGGCTTTCTACTTCTTTGATTTTTCTAGGGTATCTGTATTAGTCCATTCTCGCACTGCTAGAAAGAACTACGTGAGACTGGGTAATTTATGGAAGAAAAGAGGTTTAATTGACTCACAGTTCTACAGCGTGTACAGGAGGCATGGCTGGGAATGCCTCAGGAAACTTGCAGTCATGGCTGAAGGGCGAAGGGGAAGCAAGCACATCTTCACATGGTGGTAAGAGAGACAGAGAGTGAACGGAGAAGTGCTACACACTTTTAAACAACCAGATATGTGAGAACTCACTATCATGAGAATAGCAAGGAGGAAATCCACCCCCATGAGCCAATCACCTCCCACCGGGTCCCTCCCCGAACACTGAGAATTACAATTTGGTATGAGATTTGGGTGGGAACACAGCGCCAAATAGTATCAGTATATTTCATGGAGCAGGGTCATGTCTCCAAGAAGTGCCTGTCTCTCTTCAACTCATCAAAAGTCTGGTGCTGTTTCTGGGGCCACCACTGACTAATAGCTGGAGTAAGTCACTTGAAATTTTTTCCATTGGTAAAACAGCTGAAAGCAGAACTATATCCATTTCGCTGGCAAATAACTGTAAGAGGTTACTCAGGGCCATACAAGGTCAGTCTTTCCTCTCATTTGCTTTTAGGCTGTGTCTATATCATGGTAAAGGAAAAACACCAAGGGTTTTTTTTTTGTTTTTTTGTTTGTTTGTTTGTTTTGCTTTGTTTTTCTCCTATTCACTGCATTACCCCATACTACACTGTGTATGGACAGAGCTCCTGAATGGGAAGTCTGGCTCTGCCACTGACCAGTTGCATGCCTGGAAGAAGTCTTGAAACTCTTTCAAATCTGTTTCCTCATCAGTAAAGAAGAATAATAGTACCATGGTAGACACTGCTCCCCCTCTACATCCTTTCTCCCTTCATTCTTATCCACAAGATCCCGACCTTGTTTGGAAAGGCAGTGGTTCCAGTTAAGACGCTCTGCTCCCCAGGCTCCTTTGTTGCCAGCAGTGATTGCATGATCAGCCCCTGCCAATAGGATATGACCAGAAGCTTGCTTCTTATAAATGTGTGGCTTCTTATAAATAGAGACAGACCCAACTGGTGCAGGCCTTTTGCTCTCTGCCCTTCTCTTTCTTCTCGCCCGGAGCACAAATGCTGTTTTGGGGGAGGGCATTCATCTTTCAACAAGGAGGTTGGGAGCCACCTGCTCAGGGATGGTGGTGCACAGTCTTGGGTTCCTGATGATTCCTAAGCAGCTGTACCAGCCCTGGGCTGCTACGTGTCTAGAATTTTTCATCATGTGAGGGAAAGAAAACCCTTATTTTGGTTAAATCACTCTACTTAGGTTTCTCTCAGTTGTAGGTGCAACTGAAACAAAGCGGCTATGAGGACGAAATGAGACAAGGATAGAAATTGCCCATTTCACGGTCAAGGTGACTACCCGCAGGGAGATGCTCTAGTTTGCAACCTCTGAGAGGTTGGCGGATAAATGGCACAGATTTTACTGGAACCCAAAAGGCAAATCATTTCCAGCTCAGAGTGAAATCTGCATCCAGAAATCCTGCGCTCCTGCGCTCTGGCCCTATCAACCTCTGCCTTCCTCTCTTTGCTTTCTACTGGTGGCTTTGGCCCTGCGTGAAATAACGTGAAGGTTCTGCAAAAAGAATAAGGCTCAATCAAATGGAGAATTTGCAAAGAGTGTTAATCAGGTTGGAGTTGGTTTGGGGGTCACATAAAGCTAAGTTAAAGAGTGGACCACCAGGGCAACTGATTAGATGTCCAGTCAGGAAGGAAAACTTAAACATATCTCAGAAAACGTGCTGCCCCTTAACCCAGGTTTCCAAAAGTGACATCTGGTGTGACTGGTAAAATGTAAATTGGGCTTACTTTGGGGCGGGAGTTGGAGAGCTGGGGAGGAAGACTGCTCTCAAGCCGAAATAAAATACCCTCCCTCCCTCAACTCTATTGAGGTTTGTTACAGTTGACAAAAAGTAGTTAGCCCCATTCCTGCCAAGCAAGGCAGGACCTTGAGAAGAAATACACTGCCAAGACGGGCTGTACTCTGTTGTGTATTTTTGTCATTTACTTGTGAGAGGTGGAATGTTAGCAGCAGGACCACCAACTGCAAGTCTAGCCAGCTGCTCTGGGTGAATTTAGCAGCTATTGTTGCTGAAATTTGGAAACAGAAAAATGTATAGTGGCAGGAATGGTTTATTATCTAAATATTTAAACCATGTCCAATGCTGCCCAATTTTTCTGGTCCAGAAAATTGCATATAACCAATGTGAATAGTTACTTTAATTTTAAACATAGAAAAATATGTGTTTATTAATAGAAAATTAGTTTATCAGAGACTCTACAAACTGAATGTTGAATAGATATTTTTTAAAAATGTTATTTGAAGGAGTGCCAAAATAGTAGCTTAAGTGCCTCGTGAGAACTTAGTGGGCAGAATTAATGATAACAGCTGATGGGGAACCAGGCTTTGGAGCTCTGCACTATCATATACACTTTACATAGGTTAACTAATTTAAACCTCAAAACAATTTATGAGCTACAATTATTTTTCATATTTTACAGATGAGTTACACAGCTAATAATAAAACTTGCTTTTTCATATTTAAATATAATCCTTAATGGAAAGTCCACAGGAGCAAACCTAAAAATGCCTGTGGCCCAGTTAACAAATGTTTTCACTGTTTCCATTTTATTTTTATTTATTTTTGTTCCTTTAACCTAGAGCATATTTCTTCTGCTTTAATATAGCTCCCAAGCAGCATTGGGGAGAGAAAATAACTCTTTGGTCAGGGAGAAAATGAAGTAGAAAGCAGGAGCAACTTTTCTTGGCTCTGAGGGGATTAATCGTCATTGATATTTAATTTAGGATTAATAATTGTTTTAACCAAGCCATTTAAAAATGTGCCAAACCAGCAAAGAAGAGGGAAAATGAATTCGTGAGCTGAAATTTGGGAAATAAAGCTTTTCTCATTAGCAAACGCTTTCTTTTGGTAATGTGAATAAATCTAATGAAGGTCAATTATACGTTTTATTAAATTTTACAAAACCAGCATTATGGATCCCCTCTGCTCCACAGTCCCCGCTTCGCCTCCTGAATTTGTATTCAAATTGCTTAGGATTTGGAGTTCTTCTGTTGGAATATGGGTGCAATTTGTTCCATATCTTTGTTTGCCACTAACCTTTTGCTTTGGAGATCTCTTGGATATGATTATCTGAAAAATTGTGGCCCAAACCAAATCCCAATGGTAGGTAATATGGTTTTGAGGGAAAAGGCCCTGGAGTCGTCTCTGAATAGGGAGTAAGATGAAAGAAAGGTGGCAAGAGGAAGAGTGAGGGAGGTTGAGTATTCCCGGCAGCCTCCACTTCCCTTTATCCTTTCAGCTAACAGACTCAGCATGGGCTGTGTGCTGAAGGCAAGGGACCCAGGCCTTGCCCTTCAGAAACTCAATCATTTAAAGGGAGGCTCAGTTCCTTCCATGAAGGAGGGTTAGGTAGTGATTGTGTGGCTTGACTAATCCATGCAAAGCCTCTCCCAGGTAGGTAAATTGGAAAATCCATTAAAGGTCATCAGCAGTGATGTGACAACCACATAGTTTTGCCTTTGTCTTCTGGATGATCTGGATAATTCCCAGTGTTGCTTTCCTCTAGTGAGGGGTACCTGACTTTGTAAAACCCAAGGTCTACTTTACCAGAAGCTTCCACCACCACGAACTTGGCTGTGGGAAATTCTGAGTCTCACTTTTGCCATGTTAGATCCTCAGAGTCTGTGAACATTTCTTCCCTTGAATAGTGTTAGCTAACTTTCCATTTAAAAGAGAAGAGGTTGAAAATCCCACTCTGCTTGGCTCCATGCCAAACGACCATGACTTAAGATATCACTAGATATTTTGTACAATTATTCACCTTTGTTGCTTTATTAAGCGACTCTCTCTTTCCCCATATGTAATCTGGAGCATCTCTGGATTCACAGACCCCCAGACTTTATATTCACTGGGGAGGGGCCACTGGCCCACATTCAAGAGACTAAGTACCTTGAACGCAGTTCAGTTACTGGGAAGGTCCTTTAATATCATCTTGGTCCAGTCCATTTTTCCACTACCTTTGCTGGGATTATTTTGATTATTATAATGTTTCCTTGTCTTTTGTTCTTAGGCAAATAAAAGAAAATTCCTGTGTCCCCTATTAGATTTTTTTTTCTCTCTCTCTTTCTTTTCTTTTTCTTTTCTTTTTTTTTTTTTTTTTGAGATGGAGTCTTGCTCTGTCGCCCAGGCTGGAGTGCAGTGGTGTGATCTCAGCTCACTACAGCCTCTGCCTTCTGGGTTCAAGCGATTCTCCCACCTCAGCCTCCCAAGTAGCTAGGCCTACAGGCATGCACCACCAAGTTCAGCTAATGTTTTTGTATTTTTAGTAGAGACGGGGTTTCATTGTGTTGGCCAGGCTGGTCTTGAACTCCAGACCTCAAGTGATCCTCCCTCCTTGGCCTCCCAAAGTGCTGGGATTACAGGTGTGAGCCACCATACCCAGCCCCCTATTGGAATTTATAATCTGCTGTCTTTTCTGGCCTTTCACGTATTAGGAGTGCTCCTTTAAATGAATTGCTAAATAGGTTGAAACAAGGTAATTTGGGTAATTATAAAACCCTCTAACAAAAACAAAACACCGAGCATCGCACACATGTAAAACCCTAGGTGACTTCGTACATGTTCATAGATGATGCCCTTGGGCCTTCCTCCATGGCTAAGCCTCAGCTCAGCATAATTTTCCTCCTGGAGCCACTCTGCATCCCCTGGCAGGATTCTCTTGGCAATAAGGGGAGAAGCGTTTTTGCTTCCTCTGATTATGGGCCTCGGCTCCTCTCAGTGACTTGGGAAAAAAGAACTGGAAGCAGGCCCTCCTTGGTGACTAGGCCTTTTCCTGGCTGCACTGGGAAAGTGGGAGTGGAATGCTGATGCTTTCTGGACTCTTCCTGATGTCACTACAGGGGTCAGACCAGCAGGACTGAAGGCGGCTGTCAGGCTCACAAAAGGCACAGGATTTTGTTCACTGGCATATGTCCGTTCTCATCATGACTGTTCTTAAAATCATAATCTTCCCTTTTCCTTCCCATTAACATCATTTCACCTGGGCCCATTGAGGTGCTAAAAAATAATGGCAGTGTATAATTATTACTATTCAGCTTCAATAAGGTTAGATCTAGATTTGTTCAGTGGTTTTGGAATCAGCTTTGATTCAAGCTGTATCATTTGCCTCTTGGCCACTGCCTTACACCCTCTCAGCCCTGAGTTGCAGACACAGGTATGGTGGACCATCCTGGGTGAGCCTTGAGTCCTCTTGCCACTTGCTGCTCCTGGCCTCTCTCTGCCAGTCACATGTTCTCTGCTCCCTTCTCCAGGACTTCCCCTATCTTGAGGGTAGATATGTGGACCCCACACCTGTGGCTGGTGTGGTTCTCTGGGAAGCAGAGTAGCATGCAGGGTGCTTATTAGGAAGTGCTCTGGGTGTCAACCTTGAGGAAGGGCAGTTATGGAAGCAAGAGTGGGCAGAGGAAGAAGTTGAGCTGTGATGCAGTCCCTATAAAGGCCTAAGCTCACCCTTCAGGATCTCTGGAGCTGGGAAAGCCCTGCAGTTACCCGACTTAGAGGGACAGGCCAGGCTTCTATATTGCCATTGTTGAGCAGTGTGTGGGCTTCCCCCTGGAAGGAAGCAGGGCCTTGGATGAGGCAGTGTTCATCACTAGAGGTATCTCCAGGAGGGCTGGCATCTCGGGGCATTCTCAGGCAGCACCCCTGGAAGGGCAGCTGTGGAAATAAACCTTCATCTCTGCTGGGGAGTCTAGGGTTATCTACAGCACCCACTATACATGCTCAGCCTGGAGGTGTAGGAGAGTTTCAGTCCACGGAGGGCAGGAGCTGATGGATGAATGCTTCTGGCTATGGGAGAAGCTTCTGGCCTTGGGCACATCCTCTATGTTCCCAAGAGGTTTATCCCAAGCTGCTGTTAGTGATGACCTCAATATGGCAATTTTCCAGTGGCTTTCCCTCACTCCCTGTCTCACTCTTCCTCACTATGGCTCCCTGGAATCACCTCCCAGGTAAACTCATCTGCACTCAAGTCTCCCCCTCAGAGTCTGCTTTTGGGGTGCGGAGGACCCAGGTGAAGACACATGTACAGAATGATGCTTAATAAAGACTTTGTAATAATAACGTTTATACTTACAAATGAAAATGCCAAGTTGGGACTGATCATCAGAGATGATAACCAACCACTCTATTTCTTGAATCAAACTTTCCAAAAGCCTAAAGAGGGAATGGTAGAGGGAGGGTAGGAATGAGATTGTGAACAAGAATTAAGAACTGGGAAATCAGGGGAGGAGGGAGAAGCAGCAGCAGTTGGAAATGAAGATTGAAAATTGATCTGGATTCAAATCTCATTCTATTTCTTAAGATTCTGGATGGGCAATTAATCTCTCTGAGCCTCAATAGCACCAAATCTATAAAATGGAACCAAAGCTAGAAACCCCATGATAAAGTTGCTTGATGAGTGAGAGTAATCCTGGGTCCTGGCACAGTTGCTGTCACACAGGAACCGTTTCATAAGTGGGAGTGTAACGGGTGTACTATTTCTGGGGCTATTAGCTGATGTATTTTCACTTCCTCCTTTATCATGTACTTTGCAGCCTTCCACTGCTAAGGCTGAAGTGAACCAAGAGGTTTATGACCCCAAGGAAAGAGAAAAAGTTGTCATTGATCAACTTGAGACTCAAAGCAAGCTTGTTCATATTAAGACAATTGTCTTGAAACCTGGGCATTAGGGAGAAAAAATACCTTTTAACTCCTTTTAGATCACTCAAGAGTAAGACCTGGGAGATAACTCCCCTAAGGTTGTATTAGGAACAGAGTATGACACAGAGGAGTGGGAAGCTGCCTGTGGATTACAGGAAGCAGGAGGCAGAGTGGGGAGCAGATAGGGATGTACGGAGATCCTATTCTCTTTTCTCTAGGCAAAAGCCTTGGTGGGAAGATGGTATGTTATGCGGGCAGAACGAGAGGAGGGGCTTTTGTTTCCCTCTGGGGGCTGTGCTGGCCCTGGGCCCATTGCCCTCAGACCCATCCCTCCCCTGCCCTGCCCAGCTCTGGATCTGGGTGTCTGCTGCCAGCTCTGTTTCCCAGTCTCCCCTGTCAGGTAGGTTCTGCTCATGGGAGGCCCTGGAGGAAGGCAGGCTACCAGAGGAAGGAACAGGCCGGGGTCTTTCCCCTTGCCTCTCTGCTTCAGCTGGGCCTTCAGCAGCCAATGCATCTCCTCCATGGCTTCAGGTCCTATTGGTCAGGTCTGCTGTGGTTTCAGCATTCCCAGGTGACACCAGTCCCCAGGCCCTGCTAATCTCACTTTCTCCTTTTGTCACTCTAGCCTGAGGATGGTGGCAGCCACTGCTAATCCTGGGTGTCTTACCCTATCCTGCTTGGCCTCGTGGCTCTTCCATCATCTGTGTTGCCACTGAGCAGTACTAGAACCCCTCTGTTTTAGATCGCCAAGGGGTTTCTGTTTTCTGGTTGAATATTGACTACAGCAGGGATCTAGGAGAATGTTTCCTACCCGGCACCCTTGTGGGACATACCACTGAGGAAGGTAGTAGTGCCATGTGGTCTTTTCAGAGAACTCCTAGCTTCTCAGAGCCCTTGTGGTGTTACATGCCCTAGAAGGCTGAGGTTTCTTCTAGAAGGGATCACTGCCATGGGGGCTAGAAGTGTGGACACTGGGGCTGGGAACTGAGCCCCAGGGCTGCAGCCCTGGCAAAGCAGCAGGAGAACCACCAGGCCCTTGGAATAAACCAAGAGAGTGCAGATCCCAAGCCTCAGCAGCCACAGCCTTGGCTGATGCCAGCAGGGCAGGCAGTGGCCAGGTGGACAGGGGATGTCAGATCTGCATAGGCAGGTCCCCCTCTGCCTCCCCCTCTGCCACCTGCACACAGTAAACTCCTCATGCATCCAGCAGCCCTCTTGGAGCGGAGAAGGGAGGAGCAGTGGAAACTCAAAGGAGGCTGCTTGGACTCAGAGGGACTGAAATATCACCTATTGACACAGTTAGGTTTCTTTGCACCTACAGGATAAAGGGCCCAAGAGAAAGGATGGCTCAATATATGACTAAGAAGCTACATTTTACTTGCCATCACTATTATTATATTATCACAAACTTATTAATAATAGAGTGAGCACACAGAAAGCACTTGCTTGCCAGCTTTATCCATCCCTTCATACCCTCTGCAGGGCTTTGGATATGGCCTGTCTCTCCTGATCTTCCTGCCATTGTGCTTTCCATAGTTTGGCACTTTCAAGCAATGGGACTTTGGGCAAGCCATGTAACTTCTGTGAGCCTCAGTTTTCTTATCTGCAAAGTGGGGATAGTCAAGAGCATTTTTGTAATCTGAGTATTCTTTGAGTCCTCAGAGAGTTAGGGTAGCACGGTGAGCAGAAGTAAAGATAATGAAATAGTCACCTCTGAATGATCATGTACAAAATTGGGTCCCATTGAAATGCCCTTGTCTGTGCCTCTTGTAAAGAGAAATCACAGTGTCTACAAAGAGTCAGGATTTCATAAAGATAACAATTGTGAAGTTGGAGAATTGCAAAAGTACATGCAAAGTTAGCAAAAAGTAAAATTCTTCAGCTGGGCCTTCAGCAGCCAATGCATCTCCTCCGTGACTTCAGATCCTATTGGTCAGGCCTGCTGTGGTTTCAGCATTCCCAGGTGACACCGGTCCCCAGGCTCTGCTAACCTCACCTTCTCCTTTTGTCACTTTAACCTGAGGGTGGTGGCATTAACTGGAGTTAAACTAGTTAAAAGTTGAAAAAAAAAATGGGATAGGAAGTTATGGGGACAAAAGTAACCCTTGATTCATCCTTGGTTCTAAGAACTGGTCATCATTGTTCATTTATTCACTCAACAAATATTTATTGCACAACTTTTGGCTCTGAGCACTAGAAATACAGCAGACCAGAGTTACACTGAAAATACAACTTTCTAAAATATGAGATAAAACCCATCTTCATAATTTTTAGCTTCACTTTTCAAGCTTAAGCATACTCCATTCTTTTTTTTTTTAACTACTTGAAATGACATTTTGGTCCTCATTTTAAGTGGATTTACTTTAAGAGATCTTTTCCAGGCACAAGTGACCCTGTTTTATTCTTGCTGACTCTCAAAGTATTTTAGAGAATCAAATGACATTCACGTTTCATATTTTCTACCCAACATGACAATGAAAAGTATCTACCCTTGGGAACCTGCTCCTGTAGTTTGGTGTGGCTTCTTGCAAAAATGGGTACCCCTTTTTTAAACGATTATTTCAGGTGCAGAAAGAGCTCAGGTTATATATCGTATTAGCATCATTGCTCTGTAGGCATCATCGCTCCAGTTCACTTTATTTATTTTCCTTTTTATTCCTGATCCCTTTTATTCTCTTCCCACAGACACCCACTTCAATGGGTCCGATAAAAGTCCTTAAATGTATATTTCCTTGTGGACTATGTAGTGCCTTTTTGTGTTTTAACTTGTGCATTGGGCAAGGGACCTTGCTCAGTTTCTTTATTTTTTCACTCAACATCCTGTTTAAGATGTATCCACATCACTGGGCAGCCAGTGTGGCGCTGACTGCTGCAGAGCATGCTGTGGGTACATCCACACTGATTCACTGCCCCAGGCATGGCCCCTGGATGGCCTTTAATGCTCTACCACCCAAACGACACGCAGGTGAACACCTTTATACATGCCCCTCACAGACCTGAGTGAGCAGGTCTTTAGGATATTTATCCAGGAGGTGGGGGGTCATTGGTCCCGGGGCATATACCAGATAGGTTTCCTGAATGACTGTCCCAGATTCCCCCCTCACCAGTAGTGTGCAAACCTACCTCTCCACAACCTTATCAACCCTTATTGTTCATTATCTCTTGATTTTTCCTCTCTTCTTACGGGTGAGCTATGTTATGTCCATTGTTTTGTTGTGTTTATCTGGTTATTAGTGAGTCTGAGAATCTCATTTGTGAATTGACTCTACATATCTTTTGCCTAGTTTCTATTTGAGATTTCTGTCTTTTTCTTGTTAATTTGCAAGAGTTCTTTGCAAAGTATAAAATGGCTTTTTTATCTTTTAAATCATTCCAACCAGTTTCCCCCAGGCTGACACTTGTTTATCATATCTGCCTGTTGAACAGAAAAGCTTTCACTTAATATAGTTGAATCCACTAAACGTTTTGGTTTTATCTTTTTCTGCCCATCTCCTGGTTACAAAGATATTCTCATATATTTTCTTTTATTGTATTCCCTTTCACAGTTAGGACTTTAATCAACCCTGAATTTTCCTGCAGAGGGTGTGAGGCAGGGCTTCTAGCCCCATGGTGTAAGTAAGGCTACTTTCTTACACATAGTGATCTCATTTCCCACCACCGTCAACTAAGCAATCCATCCTTTCCCCATGGCTTTGTAGTACCACCTTCATCATTATACCAATTTACCATGTAGAGAAGAGCCTGGTTCTCTGCCCTCTATTCTGTCCCTTTGTATTTTTTTGACATCTCATATCTTTTACACATATTTCAGGTTTTATATTTTGCTTCATAATATGTTTGCTATAATATAAAACTCATAGTTTTTAAGTCAAATATTTAAACTCCAAGGCCATTTAACCTAGAAATAAAGAGCATGGTCTTTGCAACACAGGGAGCAGAGTTCACATCCTGCCTTTACCACTCAACATCCATGGGACCTTTTGGAGCAGTTTCCTATGGCTTCTGTAACAAATTACGACAAATTTCGCAGCCTTAAAAACACAAATACAACGTCTTACAGTTCCAGAAGTCATAATCTAAAGTGATTTGACAGGGCTGTGTTCCCTGTGGAGGCTCTAGGGTAGAATCCGTTTCCTTTCCGTTTCCAGCTTCAGAGAAGCTGTCCATATTTCCTGACTTGTGGCACTGTATCACTCTGAGCATTGTCACATCTTCTAGGCCTCTCCTGCCTTCTTCCTTCTCTTAAAAAGACCCTTGTGATGACATTGGGTCCATTAGATAATCCAGATAATCTTCCCACCTCAAGATTCTTAACTTAATCACATTTGCCATGCCCCTTTTGCTTTGCAGGGTAACATTCACAGGTTCTGGGGATTAGGACATGGACATGTTTGGGGAGCCATTATTTTCCCTACCACACCTTGGACAGGTAACTTAACCTCTCTAAACATCAGTTTCCTTATCTACAGAATGGGGATGAAAAGGTAATTAGAGTTTCTTTGTTTGGCACAGTGTTGGGAACATAGTGAGTGCTTAATAAGTGGTAGATATTTTTATCTTCATCATGGTCCAGGATGATGCACCATGTACTACAATTGGAGAAATTCAGAGTGGATGAGACATTTTATAAGTGAAATGCTAAATTACTGAAAATAGTCATAACAAATAATTTGATTAGTATTTCGATTCTAAGCCAGGTGTCCTATTAAAACCCAGGGCTCATCCGGTTGTCATTTTTTCTAATTGTTATTCCGGTGAGTAAAGTCAAAGTGATTTACTCTGCATTTGAAACATACGACCTTCGATGTTCTCTGAATTCCCTGAATTCATAGGAAACCAAGATTTCACCACTGGCTGTCTTTTGCTTGAGAGTTGGCATTGCATGGTTTCAATAAAGAAAATCACAGAGGACTGCAAGAGTCTTCTGTTCATAAATAAGTTTTGTGTGTGAGAGATCCCAGGGGACTTCATTTGGCAAAAGGAAGTTCTCTGAATCAAGGCATATTACAATTTGTGTCTAATCAGATTAAGTAGATCAAGGAAGAGGAGATCATCTTTTCCCTTGCAAGGCTGTATATTTCCAGAGCAAGAGCCATCAGTGGGAGAAGGTTGGATGTCAAGAGCAAGATGGGAACACAGTGATGGCATGAGAAAATGGCCAAGTTCAGACATATCACAAAACCAGCACCAAGCACATCACAATCACAGAAAAAAATCATCCTGGTGCAAATCTCAGCATTTTAGAATCCAGAGAATTGTGTTTCTGACCCTAGAGTTACATTGCCCATTACATTTCATTATGATATTTACCAGCTGTGGCCTTGGGCAATGTTTTAATCTCTCTGTCCCTCAGTTTCCCTTATTTTCGAAATGATGATATTACCCACATCACTGGTGCCTGTGCAGATTAAATGAGTTAGTCTATTAATGTATTAACCCTACCTGTAACTCAGCCACAGTTAGTTGTTACGACTGTTGTTATTGTCCATCTCTAAAATGATTGTATAATTTCTGAGGCTTGTAGGGGTTGGCTGATTCATGCATCATTCTGCTGATAATTAGGGGCAGAGAATCTAGGCTCCCTGTCTAAAACTGCTTCCATTGAGGAAAGATACAGTTATCTGGAAAATGCTATGAGATTTCATGGGGAATGTCAAGGGCAATATCTCCCTATTATAGTATGATTACAAAATTGCTCAGGTTGCAAGTCCTCCAAAAAGGAGAGCCTCCTGATCTCTGCAGTCAAATTTACTTCTAATTACATAAATTCAGAGCACCATTATGAAGCATGTCTAGCAGACATGAAAGATTAACAGTGTATTGGTTAGTGTAGGCTTACTGCTGTAACAAACAAGCCCCAGCATTTTTGTGGCTTACTACAATTGAAGGTCATTTCTCTGCCAAGTAAAGTCCAGACTAGGTATTCCTGCTGGGTGGGCAGCTTCCATCCAAATGGTGACTGGGGATCCATGTTCCTGCTCCCTTTATCTTGAACTCTGAAAGTGGCACAAACATTCCACTCATATTCTGTTGGCTGTAATTGTTACATGGACATGGTGAACTGCAAGGGAACTTGGGGGAATGTGGTCCTCTGGTATTCCCAGGGAAAAGAGGATAGATTTGATGACCAGCTAGTTAGTTTCTGCTACAGAAAGTGACATAATTAGAGGAATGTAAACTCAGACCAGATTTCATTTGCCAGCATACTCTTAGGAGAGACCCTTCCACCATCACCCCTTAGATTCAATGAACTGCTCAGCCAGGAAAGACCAAGGTTTGGCATCTGCCCCAAGATCACAAGTGAACTAACAACCACCAAGGATTTAGAGAAGATGGTATGTTTTCTGTTTTGGCATCAGGAAGAATGAGGGAGTGAAGGGAAGGCCAGAGAGCAGAGGATATGAAAGTAGCAAAGGTGGGAAGGTGTTATAGACTGAATGTTTGTGTCTTCCTCAAATTCACATGTTGAAATCCTAACACCCAACATGATGGTATTAGGAGGTGGGGCCTTTGTTAGGTGATTAGGTCTTGAGGATGAGGCCTTCATAAATGAGATTAGTGCCCTTATAAAAGAAATTTCAGAGAACTCCCTCACACCTGTTGCCACATGAAGTTACAGCTAGATGATGGCCACCTGGGGACCAGGAAGCAGGCCCTCACCAGACACCAAGTCTGCTGGCACTTTTGTCTTAGACTTCCCAGCCTCCAGAGCTGTGAGAAATAAATTTCTGTGGCTTAAAAGCTATCTGATCTATGGCATTTTATTATAGCAGTCTGAGCTGAAATAGTACAGAAGGATAAGAGGTACAATTGCTCTGAAATTTTAAAACATAATTTTTTTTTTTTTTTTTTTTT
>NW_016806413.1:2712319-2762092 GCF_001698545.2 Rhinopithecus bieti
TTTTTTTTTTTTGAGACGAAGTCTCGCTTTGTTGCCCAGGCTTGAGTGCAGTGGCCGGATCTCAGCTCACTGCAAGCTCCGCCTCCCGGGTTTACACCATTCTCCTGCCTCAGCCTCCCGAGTAGCTGGGACTACAGGTGCCCACCACCTCGCCTGGCTATGTTTTTTGTGTTTTTTTAGTAGAGATGGGGTTTCACCATGTTCGCCAGGATGGTCTCGATCTCCTGACCTCGTGATCCGCCCGTCTCGGCCTCCCAAAGTGCTGGGATTACAGGCTTGAGCCACCGCGCCTGGCCTAAAACATAATTTTTATTATGAAAAATTGTAAGCGTAAAGTAGGGAAAAAATAATGTAAACATTTAAATTTAAAAGGTAAAATCACATTTCATTATGGAAAATCATTAAAAGAAATAAAAGAAAAATATTTGTAATTCAACCACCTTATTAAAACCAGGTATTGCTTTGGTGTATTTCCATCTAGTCCCCCCCTTTTTTTTTGGAGGGGAGGGACATAAGTTTTTATATAGAGTTGTAAAGAAGAGAAATGGTTATAATCAGAGACTTAGTAGTATGTCCTTATGGGATGGAGGGGAGGAGAGGGGATGGATTCTTCTGCATGGTTTTACCCAGAATCCCTTGCATCTGTGTTCCACAACATGATAGTTGTGGGCTATCATGCTTTTCTGATTCTGTAGCAGGTAAGAAAGCAGGAGGTGGGAGAAGAGTGTGGAGAGAGAAGAAACATAATTTAGATCAGTTATACATTCAGTTTGTTAGTAGCTTTCGTGAAAAGGTTCCTGGGAAGAGCAAGTGGAAATGCCTTACCAAAATGAAGTTTAAAAGGTATCTCTAGGCCGGGCATGGCGGCTCAACCCTGTAATCCCAGCACTTTGGGAGGCCGAGGCAGGTGGACCACCTGAGATCAGGAGTTCAAGACCAGCCTGGCCAACATGGTGAAACCCCATTTCTACTAAAAACACAAAAATTAGCAGGACATGGTGGCACTTGCCTGTAATCCCAGCTACGCAGGAGCTGAGGCAGGAGAATCATTTGAACTCGGGAGACAGAGGTTGCAGTGAGCCAAGACTGTGCCACTGCGCTGTAGCCTGGGCAACAAGGAGTGAAACTCCGTCTCAAAACAAAACAAAACAAAAACAAAACAAAAAGGTTATCTCTAACACATTCACACTTGGTATTGAACCCCAGTGCTAATTAAGACTCTAGCGGCAATAGGGAAGGCCAACAAATCAGTGATTTGTGATTTCCAGAGATTGGGAGTTTATTTCTCGCCTTCTGTGCCCTTCAAGTGGGGAAGATGCTAGTCTCCTAGAGGTCAACCAGGACAGCACCTCAGCTGCCTGCAGTGGTCACCTGCTCACCAGTGCGCTCAGATGCCTGCCTCCCTCTCCTATCTCATTTCCTGTAGTGCCCATGAGAATGTGCCTAGCAGTCCTGCGTTCAGTTAGAGGGAGTATTGGTAACCAAGAGCCCGGCAATTGCTGCACTAGGAAGCCCAAGGACATGCTTCCCAAGGGCTGCTCCCAGTCAGTGACGGAGCACATCAGGGACACTCAAATGGAATGCAGGTCGTTCCTAGGAGATGTGGGGCTCCTCTAACCCTGGCTTTGGCTCCAGGGTTCCATAATGGCTTTGCTGACCCTTCCATAGACAGCCTGGCAGTCTAAGACATTCTTTCCCCCACTCTTTCACTCAGGGTCAGACTTGGCTGGAGGTATGACAGTTCTCTCAGCCTCGTGTGGCTCCCTCCCCATTCTCCCTCACATTGACAGTTACCCTAATAAAATCCTTTCATGTGTAATCACATCTTGGCAACTACGTCTCAGAAGACTCAAGCTAACACATTTCCCCCACTCTCCTACTAATGCTTCCTGGAATCATCTCCCAGACAAACAACTTGTACTCAAGTTTTTGTGTTAATATCTCTATCTGGGGAAGCCAGCCTAAAATAAAGGACATTCCAGAGATACCGCACACATCCCTTGCACGAATTACCTTGCAATAGACGAGGGTTACATGACCACACTGAACAAGGGAGGCTGGGGCATGTAGTCTCCTTCTATGATGGACCATGCAGGGCAGAATGGCTATCGGGGGGCCTGGTGGCAGCTGTGGCTATTCCTCCTCCTCCTAGCCTTCAAGGTCAACTTTCTGGAGCAGAATGTGTGGAGTCCTTTGTTAAATCTGTGCTGATGGAAAGTGATGGAAACTAACCCAAATCTAACTTCATATTATACTGATTTGCTCCAAGGAAAAGTGAAAAGTGAGTGAAGTTATGGTCTAAACTAGCCCATCTCTTGAGCCATGTTCCCATTTTTTCCTTTTCAAACTCCCTCCAGAACGCCAGCTGCCCAGAGCCCCTATCCCAGTGCCTCACCCGAGGCATTAATTCATCAGCCTGACTTTCTTCCTCTTGCCTTAAATTGTACCTGTTCCATTACCCAAGATTCTGTACATCACTAATGTGATGAGTTAATTTAACATAAAGACAATAACGTTGGCTAAGGCTTGACTGTAGCAGCAGCCAGATGAACACATTTGGCCTCTAACCAGAACCTGGAATGCCTCAGCCAGAGTGTGGAATGGTAGTTTCCCTGTTGACTGTCACCAAGTCCTGGATAATCACATGCAAATGTTATCCATCTTAGGCTTTTTTTTTTTTTTTACAATGCAGGTAACAGAGGTCAAGGATCAGGCATGGATAAGCTACCCCACTAGGAAGGATCTTGAAACCCAGTAGCTGAGACTCCATAAGTTCTGTGGTCTCACTTTTCCTCTGGGTCATGTTCCTTAGGATTATATTTTTCTGTCATATTCAGGAAAGAAGCCTAGACTCCTTTGACTCAACACTAAACTGTTCACAGTAGTCATCCCTAGAGTGAAATTGTAGCTGGGGAGACTGTGAAAGGGCTATTGCTTTTAATACTGTGAAAGGGCTACTACCTCTTAATATTTCTATAGGGCTTGAATTTTTCATATCAAGCATGTACTCTTTTGGTAACTTTAGAAAATAATGTAATTTCGCTGCTATGATAAACCATTTGCCTTGCCCTGTGGCATGAACAAGAAACCTGTCCTGTGCATTCCTGAGAAGGTATCTTCATCTTTTTTAAACAATGAAAAAATCCAGTCCTTAACGTCTCTTCTTTTTTCAGAATGCATTTGGATCCTTTCTGCTATTAGCTTTCTTAAATGTAATATGAATTGTCCTGCATCCCTGATTTCTGTCTGCCCCATGAGTCAGCTGTTCCAATTTATTTTAAAACATTAATTTTAAGTAAAATTAGAATAGAGACCACACTTATTTATCCACAGTGCCTGGGCCCAGTGCCTGATATAAAATTGACACTTTAAAATGTTTTGAAAAATGGCTGAGACCTCATATTAGTCAAGGGACTCCTAATGACCACGGAGTTGTTTCCATATGGCAGCCACTGCAGGTCTTTGGGGGTGGGAGGTGAGCCCTGAGTTCTTTAAAAGGCTTTCCCTGGGATGTCGACCCAGATACCAAATGCAGTTGGGAAGGGAATGTGGTAGTCTGGCCAATGGTATAATACTAAAATTAGGTGTAATATGAGAATACAACTGCTTGTGCCCTACTTACCTAGTCATTGGGCAAGACAGGTTAGGTCTGAAGGTGAAATTACTGACCAGAATCTCAGCATATTACTGCAAGTTTGAGAAACTAAAAACAAAGCAAAATGAAACAATCAGTTTTTTGTTGTTGTTCTTGTTTTGACAATAATTTGTTTTGACAAATTGACACTCTTAAAGATGGCTTTTCTGATATTTTGTAAGGCCACTGCACTATCTGCCATTTAACATTTTAAAGTAACTTCCAAGTTTCACACCTCCTGAGCGCCTAGCCACTTTTTGCTAGCATTGCTTCATGTTCTGAGAGAAGAGGCCACCTAATGTCCTGACATGCAGTGGTGACAGTAGACACATTTAAGTCCAACCTTAGCCCTTCCGGTATTGGTCCTGTGGCCTTAAGTCTCTGAGCCTCAATATTCTAATCTGTCAAATGGTATTAATGATGATGGCTGCCTCTAGAGTTGTTTTAGGGATTACATAAGGTAATCCTTTTTTTTTTTTTTTTTTTTTTCTAAGCACAGGGGCTTGTGCATAGTAAAGACTCAATAAATGATAACCATTGTTATCATCATCAACATTAAAAACTTATCAAAGAGGGCCAGAAGGACTTGGGATATGGATCCAGAAAATCTACCACTTTCAGGCCAAGTAATAATCATATTAATAAAACCAGTAGAGTTCTGCTGTGTCATTCTTCTGGGACCTCATGTTCTGTTCTTTGCAGTATTGGGAAGTGGGCAAGGAGGAGGTGGGGCGTGGGGCGTGGAAGTGAGGTGGGGCACTGGGAAGGCAGAGGGAAAATGAAGGCTGCTGATGGTTAGTGGTTCAGAGGCAGCAAAGCCAGCAGTGAGGAAATGGGAATTACCAGGCACTGAGGAGCCCTAGTGCCAGCTCTCTGCTGACATAATTAATGAGGCTGTTGTGCCAAAAACGAGGCATGCTGTTAATATACAGACCTGTTGGGAGCACAAGGGAAATGCAAATAAAAGTTTTGCCAAAAGGGGAGTGGGATCAAATCAGCTCCAGAGGGAGACCACATTATCTTTAAAACTCTAGTATATGGGAGGCCGGGAGACAGTATGAAGAAAAAGAGAGGAACTGATTTCAAACAGGATTGGTAGCTACAACATAGTAGACTTTTAATATTCGTGTTTGCTGATTTTCCTTTTGTGTTTGTTTCTTTCAAAGTCTGTTCAATTGGTGAAATTCACTTGATAATGAAAACTACTTAGGTTGGTGCAAAAGTAATTTAATTTTTAAAAAAAAGGCAAACCCGCAATTACTTTTGCACCAACCAAATAAAATTTCAATGGAGTTTTAGCATTTAGGACGTTAATATACATTCCATAAGATACACAAGGAAAAAAACCTGAAAGATTATTTTATTTTAAAGAGTTCTGCGTTGCTGAGAGGAAGCAGTCTTGAACCTATATAAAATTGTGATTTTTGTGCCTGTTTCTATCATAAAAACCAAGAATGATTATTGATTTCTTATGTGTGTTCTCAATGGCGAATTCAATTTTTTTTTCCCAAAGGGCCTTCTTGAATCATCGGCGTGAGACCTGGACCAAGGCGAAGGCGCCTGCGGGTGCCTTTGCTGTCCAGGGGTAGGCAGGAAATGGAGTCCCAGGCTGCCATTGCTGTCCCCTGTGGGTGTGGCTGGGGACTGGCTGGGAAGAAAGCCACCATCATTTGATGCAGTTGCTCTGGAAGGTCGCTGAGCACGGGCCCTGGCATCCATCTTCCCAAACTCAAGCCAGGCCCTCGGCCCAGTGGAGGGTCTCGGACAGGGAACAGGGATGGCGATTCTGGTCCCACGAGAGCCAGGCCGGTGTCCCCAGGGGGTGAGGGGTGGGGGGGGCAAATTAAAAGGAGGTTACTTTGGTCTGTTGCTCCCGCTTTGTTAACCCATCCCTCTATCCTATCCCCTTCTTCCCTGGCTTTGCCCAAGCCGGGTAGCGAGAAAGCGTTGGGAACCAATTGGCTGTTGGAGGTGGCCGACTGCGGAAAGGCCTGCTTTATTTCGTCGCAGGTGATTTATTTTCCTTTTCATTCTGCCGGCTGCCAGGTGTTTGGTAAGTTGGAGCACGGCTAAGATGGGCCTGAAAGGCCCGAGCAGAGCCGCAGAGCTGTGCAAGCGCTAGTGTGCACGTGCGCGCCCGTGTGCCGCGTGGGCGTGCGCGCGTGCACGTGGGCCTTGTGCGCGCGCACATTGTTTCTGTCTCCAGAGGTTGGGAGCGCGCTGGCGTTGCCCGGCGGCTTGGGCGCCCTGCGTCCGGTTGGAGCGGGCCGCGAGGCCGGCGGGAGATGCTGGGCTGCTCGGGAGAGCGCGCACCCGGCGTGCTCACCGGGTCAAGGCTCCGCTCTTCGCTGTGCTCAGATCCACACAGGTAGCCCTCAACCGCCGCCCGGGGAAGTCGGTGCTTTTATTAGCTTCAATTTCCGGACGAGGAAGTGAGGCACAGAGAGGTTAAGGCGCCCAGCTATTAGGAGCCTTTGAACTCAGACAGTCTGGCTCCAGAATCTGCATCTTAACCCCATTATGCGTTATTTTTTAAACACAGGCCCCCCCGGACTCCGGTTTGAAACGCATTGAATAATGAATCCTTTTCGCCTCCCTTCTAAAATATCAGTTCAGTTCATCGAAAACCCAGAAGTAGCCCACCGTGTGACTCAGCGGCACGGAAAACATCAGTCATTGACTTTGGCGTGGCAAAGTGGGATCTCACACACGGTACTTTATCAAATAAAGGGCACCGGCATGTTAAACTGATTCGTAGCATCTTTTAAATGTGACAATACATAAACTTTGATAACACTTCTGATTTTTTTCCCTGACTTTAAGTGATGCATTATATTAGGAAAATACCGGAAAGGACAAAGAAGAAACTAAAAGTTCCCTTTAATCTCAGCTCTCCACCCCATAATACTATACGTTGTTGAAAATCTAATGATTTTTTTCTAAGTATATGCTGTCATAAAATTGATTAAAAGGAATTTAAAACAGTATCATAATGTACATAGTGTTTTATAATTTTTATATTTAATAATGCATCACGAACATTTCCCCATATCAAATATTCTACTACAAATGTTTTTAATGACTACACCATATTTCATTGTACACATTTGCCATGACTTACCACTAGCCTTATTTTTTGACATTTAGGTTGCTCCCCAATTTTTGTTATTATAAATGATGGATGCCAGAATGCAACAATTTTTTGTACACACTATGACTATTTCCTTAGGACGAAAGGGGTTTTCAGGTCAAAGATCATCACACTTGTAAAGGGGTCAAACTATTATCTGGAAAGATGGGCTCCGTCCACTTACCTCCAGGTAGAGTAAGTGTGCCCGTTTTCTTTCTCAATTCTGGGTGCTATTGCCCCAGGCAATCTTTCTTAATAAACAAATTACAGCCTTCAAGGAAAAAAAAATACCTCAGTTATTTCATTAGACTATGCCAAGTATCAAGAGAAAAACTTTGTATGATTGTACATACTTGAAACATTTGGGAAATTCAGTTTATTCAGATGCTCCCAGGACTGCACAAGACCCAGCAAAGGACATGGTAAAATAGGGGCACTTTGGAAAAAGGAACTAGGAAAGAATTTTCAAGCCATTTTTTGTTTTTCAAGGCAGAGAGATAGATGCTGTCTCTAAAATAAAAAAGGAAGTATTAATTGCCTCTTTGGCTGGGTCTTTGGCTCCCTGGCAACTTTCCCATTGTCAGGTCTGAAAATGTTGATAGTGCTGCTTGCTGCAGAGCTGCTGCAGAAATATTCAAGGCAGCAAACCTGGGCAATTAGGGTTTCTGTTAATTTGCTTCCCCTTTCATTCTATCAGCTTCCCCTCCCCCTATGTCAGCAAGTTGGAGTGACAAATATTTAAAGTCAGCCTGTCACGCATGAGCAGCACAGCTATTTGAATGACTGATTTTTTTGACATTCTAAACAGCTTTGTGTGTGCATGTGGAGACCTGCAGACCCCAAACCTGCCACCGTCTGCCCCACAAGACAAAATTGGTTTGGTATTTGAGGCAACAGTGAGGGTCTAGGCAGGTGGCATTTTATGACCAGGAAATGAACGGACATATAATCTGCAGATGTTTTAGGAATAGGCATGTTTGCCACAATGACCTCTAGGTGGATTTCTGCAGTGACAAAGAGGAGACTTTTCGGGTGTGGTTTAAATTCCTTTCCTTGCACAGCTTGCTCTAAAATCACTTTTGCCTAAGGGACTGGAGACCATGATGTCCTCAGTGAATCTGAAAGATGCACTTGGACCCAACTGGCCTTTTTTCTCCCCACTCAGCATTGCAGCAAGAGTAACAGATGTCTATTTAGGGAAGGCATGTTCTCTTTTTCTATGCAAACCTTGTTGCTAAAAATTCTCTTTTAGATGAATTATTAAACCCAATTTATGAAATAAGGACAATACAAATTTCCTCTGGAGCTATTCTTTCTCTCTGATATGTGATACCTGTGTCTGCTGGTGGAGAAAAGCAAAGAGAATATAAGAAGACAGGCGAGATGGGAGAAAGGTGAGATAAATAAATAAAGGTCATTTTATAGCCCTAGAAATTCCCTGGATATTCGGACTCCTTGGGGTGCATCTAGAATTCTTTAGCCATCATATAGGAATGCACAAAACATAATTATTTTGTAAACCTAAATTTCTTCTCATGATCTAATGACATAGGTGTATTTAACTTATCACAATTCCTTTAAGAAACAGTACTGCTTTTGTTTGAGGACAGGCATTGATCTGTGTTTGGAACATCAAGGTGGTGCTTCCAAGGGAGAGAGTAGGTTATTCCTTTTTTATTCAAGGGGAGGGGTTTTGTGTTGCTCTTGAAGGGGATTCAGCAGGAAAAAGTGGCTGGAAGAGTTGAGTGGACATAAAGCCACAGAGAGGTGCAGTGGCCCCTGGATGTCCTGAGGCTGGGGTGCTCAGCTGGTTGTTTAGGTTATAAACTTAATGTGAGGTGGAAACCAGCATCACCTCTCTTATGAAATCTTCAGTGACATCTGCTTTTTAAAAGCATAAAAGCCTTTGCTAATGAATATTCTCCTTACATTTTTTAGAAGAACTCTTATAGAATTTATATCTCATTTTGTAATACATGAATTTTTATAGTAATTATGAAAAAAAAGTTAACTGTTAACTTGAAATTCACACCTCAATGCCAACCTTAGATGCTGCCTCCTAGGAAATAACTTCCTGCAGTTGTATCTGCAGTGTGGTCCTGGACATGCAGCATCACCTGGGAGCTGGATAGACCTAGTGACTTAGTCTGTTCAGGCTGCTGTAACAAAATACCTTACACTAGGTAATTTATAAACAACAGAAACTTATTGCTGACAGTCCTGGAGGCCAGGAAGTCCAAGATCAAGGTGCTGGCGAATTCAGTGTCTGGTTCAGTGAGGGCCCATTCCTCATGGACGGTACCTTCTTGCTGTGTCCTCATGTGGTGGAAGAGGCAAAGGGCTCCCTCAAGCCTCTTTTATAAGGGCACTAATCCCATTTCATGAGGGCCCTATCCTCTTGACCAAATCACTTCCTGAAGGACCCACCTCTCAATACCATTACATTGGAGATTAAGTTCCAATATATGACTTTTGGGAGGACACCAACATTCAGACCATAGTACCTAGTGAATCAGAATCTGCATTGCAACAAGATTCTCAGGTAATTCAGTGCATGTTACAGTTTGCAAACTGCTGGTCTACAGCCTCGGTTCTAAACTTGGCTGCACATTGGAATCACTTGGGAAGCTTTACAAAATATAGATTCCAAAGTCCCATGCCTAAGGATTCTAATTTAATTGATTTGGTGAGGCAGGGCCCCCAAACATCTGGATTGTGAAAGGCTCCCCAGGCGATTGTAACATATGGTACATTTGAAAACCCCTAATTTCAGAATGCTTTCTTCTTCAGGTCATGTCTAAGCTCAGACACCTTGTGAGGTGCCTGGCCTGACCACAAAGTCTGCTGCCTGGGAATCACAGCTCGCCTGCAATAGCAGTGCTCCACATTCTCAAAAACTTCTGTGTAACAAATTTTCACCATGAGACTCAATAGAGGATTTAAGCCAATAGCAGACAATCAGAGGAGCTTCCAGGATCACTCTTCTCTAGCACCTTGACCCCCCATCTTCTGGTTTTGCACCCCCTATGAGACTGCCTAACATGGTGGTCAGGGAAAGGGTGGTCAAGCCCCCTGGGTTCAAACCATGGCAGTGTGCCCTAACATAGATTACCTACCACTCTCAAACTCCATTTCCTCCTCTCTACTTGGGGTTAATAATAGTACCTACATCCTGGGGTTGTGAGAACAGGTCCAACAGAATGCAGGGAACCTGCTTACCAGGACTTGTATTCAAGTAATAAGAAAGTATGCACCTTGAGGACTAAGAGAAGAAATAAAACCTAATTAACACTCAACTTTCTCTGCTGTTGGAAGCCTGCAGATGGGAATGGCAACAAGAAACAAGTCCATTCATGCTGCAGACACTTAGAAACACTCAAGAATTGAAGGACCAGGAACCTCTGAAAGTTGGGGTAATAGGAGCTGAAGGAAGAAGGTTTGATACATCTGTGTGAAGAGTCGTTAACTCCCTGCCTGACACAACCTGAGCTCAAGGCCTTCCTTGTCCCAGCAGAAGCCTGAAGTTTTACCCTCCGAAGAAACTGATCCAGGCTGGCTTCCAACCCAGAGTTGCCAGGCACAGCTGGGGTGGAGGTGAGGCCCTGGACGGAAACAAGGTTAAATGAAATTGTGCAACTTTACCGCCACTTCAGTCCTATTTCCCCAGTAGGCTCCCAGAATGAATTACTTTCCCCAGGCCAGAAACCAGAGGAAAGAGCAGAAATACTGAATTTTGGCGGAATCTTCCAAAGGAACAGCAGCAGGGCCCCTGCCTGATCATCCTAAGCAAAGACCCCATTGGCAAGCTCATTCTACTTAACGAACTTCCAGCCAGCCTTGGATGCCACCTTCCTAATATAAATGAAAAGCCAATGATTACAAGGAAAACCTTCACCATAGAAAGCAAATATCAAAACAAGAGGAGAAAAGGAACTTGGAGTAAACAGAAATCACGTTGCCCCACCCTTGAAGGGAGTGGAGGCCCTGCATCCGTAAGACAAGACTGTTTAGGGGACAGTAGAAATGTTGAAAATGAAAAAAAAAACCCCACAAAAACAGAAATAAAATGCAATAAAAAGGATGGCGCTAAAGTGGGTAAAGTCCCAGAAAGTGTGATAAAAAACATTAGGTTCATATTAGAGGCCCAGTACTCCAGAGAAAATAAAGAAAATGGAGGAGAAAAAAATTATCAAAGAGAACAATATTCTGAAATATTTCAGAACAAAAGGATGTGATTTACCAGAGTGAACAGGCCCAAAAAGTGCTCAGCATAATCAATGTTTTCTTCTTTTCCTGTATCTTTATTTTTTATTTTATTTTTATTTCTGTGGGTACATAGTAGGTGTACATATTTATAGGTCACATGAGATATTTTGATGGAGGTATGCAATGCATAATAATCTCGTCATGGGGAATGGGGGATCCATCACCTAAAGCATTTTTCCTTTGTGTTACAAATAATCCACTCATACTCTTTGTTATTTTAAAATGTACAATTAAATTATGTTTGACTGTAGTCACCTTGTTGTACTGTCAAATACTAGGTCTTATTCATTCTTTCCAACTATTTTTTATACCCCTTAACCATCCCCACTCTCCCTCCCATACCTTTCCCAGCCTCTGGTAACCATCCTTCTACTCTCTCTTCAGGTCATGTCTAAGCTCAGACACCTTGTGAGGTGCCTGGCCTGGCCACAAAGTCTGCTGCCTGGGAATCACAGCTCACCAGCATTAGCAGTACTCCGCGTTCTCAAAAACTTCTGTGTAACAAATTTTCACCATGAGACTCAATAGAGGATTTAAGCCAATACCAGACAATCAGAGAAGCTGAATTCAATTATTTTAATTTTTAGCTCCCACAAATAAGTAACAACATGAGACGTTTGTCTTTCTTTGCCTGGTTTATTTCACTTAACATAATGACCTCCAGTTTCATCCATGTTGTTGTAAATGACAGGATCTCATTCTTTTTTTTTAATGGCTGAATAGCACTCCACTATATATATGTACCACATTTTCTTTATCCATTCATCTGTTGATGGACACTTAGTTTGCTTCCAGATATTGGCTATTGTGAATAGTACTGCAATAAACATGAGAGACATAGCTCTTTGATATACTGATCTCCTTTCTTTTGGGTATATACCTAAGAGTGAGATTGCTGGATCATATGGTAGCTCTATTTTCAGTTTTTTGAGGAACCTCCAAACTCTTCTCCATAGTGGCTGCACTAATTTACATTCTTGCCAACAACGTATGAGGACTCCCTTTTTTCCACATCCTCACTATCATTTGTTATTGCCTAACTTTTGGATAAAAGCTGTTTTAGCTGGTGTGAGATAATATCTCATTGTGGTTTTTATTTGCATTTCTCCAATGATCAATGATATTGAACACCTTTTTGGATACCTGTTTGCCATTTGCATGTCTTCTTTTGAGGAATTTCAGAGTGGCATTAATCATCTTAGCAGCATCAGAATATAGAAAGTGAAGGAACAAGACTTTCAAAATGCTGAGGAAAGCATTTCCAGCCTAGAACTCTGTATCCAGCTAAGCAACCAAGGGTGATCTCTGGAAGCTAGTACAGATATCCCAAAATAAAGGAATTAACAAAGAAAGAGAATGCCATAGGATCCAGAAAAGGGATTTAACACAAAGGAGAGGCAAAGGGAATTCAGGGTTTGGTAAGTGAAGCCCCTGGATGACCACTGGGTAACGAGGATGACAGGTCACCAGCTCAGATTGATTGGAAGAGGAGGAGGGACAGCTTCTGGAAGCACATCTCCAAGGTACAGACGGGATGGGTATGTTTCAATATATCCAGGGGAGTTTTACATCTCTTCCGTAGAGTTTGTGGGGAGAATTAGTGATGGCTACATAAATTATACAAGTGGAAGCAAAGTCAATAATCCCAGGGAAAACAAAAAGTCATATGCAAAAGGAAATGCAACACTTTTCTGGAGTAGCTTGACCAATGTTTACCTAATAAGGATAACATGTTCATTGAATAATGATTTAACAAAACCTGTGACATGATTACATGGGGAGGATGTAGAAGAGAAAGTAGATGAGGTAAAGGTATCCTTTCTAAAACCCTCAGCAACCATGGCAGGAAGGCAGGAGATTATGTCTAAAATGGAAAAGTCAAGATTCAATAGTATGTCTTTTACTCAGAAAAGTGGAGGTAAATATGAAAAGTATTTGCTGAGTTGGGACTTGGGGTGGGGAAGATATGGGGAGAGGAACACTATGTTTATTTACTAGCCTCATAGTAGTGTTCGACTTTTTAAAACATGTATATGTATTAAATTTGGTAGAAATAGAATTAAATTTTAAAACAAGGCTGAGCACCATGCCTGGCCCAGGTAAGTCGCCAGTCATTGTGGGGAAGTTGTTCTTCCCATTCCTGTATGTTGCCTCTTGGTTTTTCTCAGCAAACCCTGACAGGCAAGTTACAAAAGTTGGCCATTGTGATTCCTTGTAACTCCGTCTTTCACTTCTACACTCAGGAGAGGCCCCATAATAGCATCTGTGGTGGTGGTTGGTTTTTAGTTTTTGTTCCTTTGCTGTGTTTTGCCTTTAAAGAGAAGGTGCCTGAATGCTGGACTTTGCTGGAGAAACTCACAGTGCATGAGAAACTTTGATTCAGAATGTTTTTGGTGCTGCTTCGGTTACTGAAATAACTGACTGGTGTTTAAAATAAGAAATCTGTACTTTTCACCTCATATATAACTAGAGATTTTTCTTATAAGGATTTTATTTATGTGAAAATTGGACTGTCTTTTGGAGTACTGGAATGGATTAAATGTTCCCAAGTGAAATAAATGGCAGAGGCCTTTTTTGCAAAACACCCCTTTGCCTTATGCCCTTTCTGTGGGAGGTAAATTGAGAATGCTATGTCAGGGAAGAGCTGTGCCTGGGTAGAGTGGATTTTTTTTTTGTGGAAATCAGTGAAAGTGTTGATAGTTTACATCTGGGCTGCTGAGGGGGTAAAGGGGGCAGCACCCTGGATTCCCAGGGCAGAGGGGACTAGGAGGAGGCTAAGGGCTGGGAATTTGCAGAAATCTGTGGAGGGCATGGAAGTTGAACTTCATTGTGGCCTTATGGGTCTGCAGTCCTCTTAGCTGGATCTGGTAGGGCCAGAGAGGCCTAGCTGACCTCAGAGTTGTAGGAGTTGCCCAAGTTTTCCCGGCATTATCACACCCACATAGCTGTCTTCAGCCCATCAGGGATTAGCAGGTCCTGGTATTTGGTATTTGTACAGAAGACAGGCTTGCCTCAAACTAAAAAAAAAAAAAAAAAAAAAAAAAAAAAAACTGGATGACCAAAGTGTGTTTCTTTTCTTAAAGTCATTTTCCCTCCCCCTTTCCTAAAATCAAGGCAAAGTTGCTCCCCACCCAATGGGGCACCCCCCTGCACATCTCAGTGCAGCTCATCGTCTGCTGTGACTTAAATAGCAAGAAGAATTTTTAAAAATAAGTTTTGTCATCAGTCTTGCATGATCCTAAGCAACACTGCTCCAGCAGATGTGGCAAAATTCTCTCACAGGCCAGCTTGCTTTGTTCCGGAGGCAATTTGTGTAGAAAGCAGCAAGTTCGCTGGTGCTAGAGGGCACAGAAATGGACCTGCCACCCTGCCCCTGTGACTGGGGGGCAGGCAGGGGCTGTGTGTGGGTATGAATGTGTGTGGGGTGTGAGGATGCGGGTGCGAGTGTGAGTGTGCATGCGTGTGGGGAGGGTGGGGCTGGGGCAGGAGGAAGGAGAATGCAACTCAACCTAGTTAAGAAGCTGAACCCAGCTTTCTGGGTATATTCTTTTTTAACAAAGAGTGGTATGTTCTGTCTTAGCTATTCAGCCTCTTGGTCTGAAAATCTCAGCAAGATTCCACCAAGTTTATTTTTAAAATGCTTGTAATTTGACGATGGACTTCAGAAAGACTTGATGTTTGCACGGGGCGAGGCTTTGGGCCATTGTAGATCGTTTCTTGACCTTTCTGCAGTGGAGAGAAGAGGGTGCTGGTGAAGTAGGAGGCACTCATCTTTTATTATCAACAGGAGAATATGTTGTGTTTTATGTGAAAAGTATAGGTAGTTTAAGAAGAAACGCGTTTCTCCGTGGTGTGGGTTTGCCATATGTCTGGATTGCCGCCATGTGACAACTTGGGTCCTTATTTTAAGGACAGTATTCAGACAAAAAAGCGTGTGTCCCTGAGCTGAGAGCTTCACATACAGTGACTCAGTCCTTTCCTGGGGTGTCACCGGCCATGGGGCTACCACTGATGATTTTAGGTGAAATGTGGTGAACGCTTTTACTTTAAAAGGTATTTGTTTATTTTAATGTGTATTAGGAAAGATTAAAACCAGCATAAGTCCATAATTACATGGAGAGATGAAATTCCTGTCAAACAATTAGTGTAGATTCTTAAAATGCGAGTTTCTTTAAGAAAGTTACCATTTAAATACTAATCCAGGAGCGCATCACCCCAGGTTAGGTAGGAGTAATAATTCTCCCTGAAGATCCCCATGGCGATACTTATGAAGGGATCATTTGCAGATCTCTGGGACAGGGAAAATGGGGGCCCTAAAGAATGCTGAGGTCCCCAGAGAGTAACCTCAGGGGGATGCCAGGCCACCTTTGACCTGAAGAGTCAAAGCGGGGAATCAGAGTCCACTGACAGCCAGAGCCACAAAAAGGGCACAGTCATGGACACAGTCAGGGCACCAGAGCGAGGAGAAGTGGGGAGGGATTCTCCAGTCTCCCTCCTCCCGCTGCCTCAGCCCTGCTAGCACCTGCCATGGGCCAAACCCAACCGGAGACGAGTGGGCTAGGAGCCCAGTGAAATCCACAGGGTCCACCTTCCCAAGATTACAGATCTGGGCAGAGACTGGATCTAGGTTGGGGCAGGGTGGGAGCAGACAGTAGCCAGCAGGAGGTGGGCTGTGGGCATGGCAGGATGGTGGAGATGGTGTGTGAGGCTGTGTCTGGCTTCTTACGATGGTCCAGTGAGGTCCGTATGGTTTAGCTCACTTTTCAGATGATAAGCTGAGCCTTAGAAAGGTTGAGAACTTGCTCAAGCTTACATTACTGGTGACAGAGCTGGTTCTCAAATCAGGTCTATCTGATCAGAGAGCCTGGGCTCTTAACCATTACACACACACATACACCCGGCTCATACAAAACGCAGCAAACTGATATTGGAACTATGTTTGCAATGAATACAAATAGCAAATCAAATTTTAAAAGCGTTCTTGAAGTGCTGATGTTTTATTTCCATTAGCTCTGTGGTCGGGGGTGCACAGGTGAGCCTCTTGTGTACACAGGTTCTGCGCTAGACCGCCGGACTGCATCCTGGTTCACCCGAGGCCTTGTGATTCCAGCCACAGAAACACAAACCCTATTTGTCCAAGTGCCAGAGTCTGGTTGGCTCTCTTCAGGGTTCACACTCAAGGACAGGGCTCCTGGCCAAATTAAAGTGGGGCCTGTGAGAGTCCAACTGCACTTAAAAATAATAATAATTGCATGTACTTTCTTTAATGAGCTCTCATTCCCACTTGGCAGCAGGAACACTAAATTCAGTCCACTCCAGCAAAGCCCAGTCTAATCCAATAAAAATGTTAGTCTAATCCAGGAATTCGATCACTGTCCGGTTCAAAGGTCTCTCTCCACAAGGTGCTTCCCCTCCTCCATCTAAGGGGAATATCCCAGAGACTTAATGCCAGCCCATGGCCCAGCAAGCAGGGGCAGGGAGAGCCAGCACCCAGCGGGGGTGAGGCTGCACAGCCTCATGGCTGCTGTTCTCACCCTGTTCACTTGTGTCCACCTGCCATCTCTGCACGTTTGATGATGTGGCCTGCCTCTCTGAACACCCCACCCGAATGCTGAGGAGCCTACAGAGGTACAGCGGCTGCTACGGCACCCTCTACTCAAGCAGGCTCCACCTCCCAGCCCCTGCCTGCAGGTCACTTTACTCCTCTGGAAGTCCTGTGAAATGAGAGAGTAGCCCACTGCACTTCTGAAGTTGGCTTTTAAAATTGCTATGGATGAGACTGGGGGCGGGGGGATGGAAACCTTGAATAGAGAGCATGAGGTGCTGTGTAAGGGGAAGGTATGATCCCAGGGCAGCAAGAGTGAGAGTGAAGGCAGGCACACAGGGAAAGGGTGGGGGGAATGCAAGATGCTGCCTTGCTGAGCCGGCCCTGCTTCAGAAGAGGCCCAGCTGGTCATTCTGCCGTGTGGGATGTCTCTGAACAGATTTACAGAAATGCCATGCCTCAAAACAGCCCATCATGGAGGAATGGAGTGGGGATTTATCCCTCATTCTCTCCTACCTCTTGTCCCCCACTGGACAGGGGTGAGGGAGTCAACTCTCTTGTGTTTCTGGGCTGCATTACCTGTCTTCTAGGAAGCCAGACCCCATGTCCGGCGGCATGGCTCATCATGTGAATCTGGGAGCTGGGAAAGCAGCCAGAGCCTTCCACAGGGGCTCTGCTTCCCAGAGCCCATCACGGCACAGGCTGGGCATGGGGGCGACTGTGGAAAGAGCCCGACGTTGCGCACGAAGGGTCAGATGCTGTGGGGATGTTTTGTTCTTGTTTTAAATTTTCTAGAAGAAATTGGGCTGAGCCAACATCTAAAATACTTCAGTAAAAAATACAATGGGTGACTGTGTATCTTCAGAATACCCAGGACCAAGACTGGTGGAGGCCTCAGCAGCAGAGAGACTTCCTTCCTTTGTGTGAATTGGAGGTGCAGCGTATCGTGGTGGTTAGACTCGGGGCTGTAAGGCAGGGATGCAGCTTCCTTAGCTGCACTGCTTCCTGGTAGTTAAGAAGGTTACTCCACACCCCAAGCCTTGAAACCCTGACACACAGATGGGAATGACAGCTATATCTAACTCACCAAGTTGTTGTGAAAAGTAAATGGAATAAGCCAGTGTTTCTCACATTTTGGGTATTTGCATACCACCTTCACACTTTCCTCCTTACCTGTGTACCATGTCTTATTATTTAGTTGATATTTTTCTTTAAATTGGCCCTATGTTAAACCTTAGCCTCATTCTAAGCAATAATGTCTATGAGTTCTCCAGGTAAACATGCAGATTGCATATATGTGTATGTGTGTGTGTATATATATATATATATATAATATATATATATATATATATTTTTTTTTTTTTTTTTTTTTTTTTTTTTTTTTTTCCTTTGGATGGAATCTTGCTCTGTTTGCCCAGGCTGGAGTGCAATGGTGTGATCTTGGCTCGCACTGCAACCTCCGCCTCCTAGGTTCAAGCGGATTCTCCTGCCTCAGCCTTCCGAGTAGCTGGGATTACAGGCACCCTCCACGATGGCTGGCTAATTTTTGTATTTTTAGGAGAGATGGGATTTTGCCATGTTAGCCAGCCAGGCTGGTCTCGAACTCCTGACCTCAGGTGATCCACCCGCCTCAGCCTCCCAAAGTGGCATATATTTTTTCTAATACACAGTAGAATAAGATGTTAGTCTTAGATTGTTAGTCTTAAACTGAGAAAATGACCATCTCACTCATGAAAAATGATGCAGTGCTACACTTTGATGAACACTGAACTGATCTTTACATTCAGGCAGAATCTGGTGTTCAGTAAATATTTGCTATGCTGGCACCTTCACTGCTGGCCGATGCTGTGTCACATACTTCCTGAGTGTGGGCTGCTCATTTATCTCCAGCTCTTCTGTCTTGCTTAGGAGCATCTTGCCAGTGGAACAATGGCTGTCTCCCACCGACTCTGCAGCTGCTCACGGACCTGGCTCTTCCATGCCCATGCAAAGGCCTCCTTCTTGAAGCTCTTGTCGTCCATCTCTACTTCGTTATCCCCTCCCAGTGGCCATCTTTCATAGCCTCCTGGTCATTTCCTTTCTTCCCTGAAGGCTTTGGCACCTGCCTCTTGGCTTTGCTTTCCACTCTAGGCTTATCCATAAACCTCGATGACCTCAATGACATCCAACGTCTTGTCTCAAAGGTCCTTGACCTCTTCACCTCCAGTAACTATCTTCCCCATGACCTCTTCAGCAAACCACTGGCACGGCCACGTCCTGTGGAGCATGCCACCTGTTAGAACTACACAATCTCAGAAATCTTTCCATCTCAGACTTCACCCTCTTTCCCTCCAACTCCTTGTGCCCTTATACCCATGTTTGGTTCTTTAACCTCATTAGAACTCCAATTTCTTAATGTTCCCTTTTCTCGCAGGTCCACACCCACCTTCCCTGCCCAGTCTAGGCCCCATGAGGCATTGCTTAGCAACTTGGAAGTTCCAGGCCATTTTCAGATTCCACCACTCCCACCTGCAAAGCCCCAATCTTGGAGCAATTAACCTACCTGCAGGCCAGTCCTATTCCTGGGACTGCAGTGGGTCGTGCGTGGGCTGAGCACTGTTGAAGAAAATCTACTCATCTTTTTCTCAGAAGTTTGTTTTGTTCTTATTTCCCTATTTGTGGTAATGTTTCTTTTAGATAAGTGTTCTGAAAATGATAAAGTGCTAAAAAAAAAAAAAAAAAGAAAAGTATTTGTATCTTTATCATAAAGACCTGACCTCTCCCATGGAGGGATTTACAGTCAATTGATTAATTGTGAGAGCAATGCCCCTGTCCTCATTTGGATTTTACACTTCTGTTTGAAAGGCCCTTCCCCGTCTAACTCAACTTTCAAGACTATCCCAAATCAGTTCTTACAGGAGACCTTGTCTGGGACTCAGACTTGGTTAGGTGGTTCCTCTCCCACTATGCTTTCAGAGCACTTATCACAGGACACTGCAACGAGCTACTTGTATATCTGTCTCCCCTATTTGACTGTGATGTGGGTTTTTGAAAGGAAAGACTTTGTCCTACTCATCTTGGTTCCTCCACTTCTCACCCCAGAGCAGATTCACAATAGTTGCTTGTTAAACAAAACTAAAATGACCTAAAGCCAGAAGGAGAACTTCAGCATCTTTTGGAGAAGAAAAAAATATTTCTTGCATTAAAATTATGCTGAACTGCAATAGACAATTAATATTTTGTCTCCTTAGCCCTCCAACCATGTGGAATGGAAGTTAATCACAGGATCACTTCCTCTTGGCCACTGTTGATTGGCTTCAGTTGGCCAATCAGAGTGCTCCCTGGGATCTTTTGAACTGGAATTAGAGTACAAGACATAGTTCCTCTTTGTTGGTGAAGCTGTGAAATGTGAGGCTGGGGGGCTGCTGAGAGCCATGTTCACCTCCATTTAGAAGAAGTCAGTGTGCAGTGAGAGTGATGTACACAGGACCAGAAATGGATTCCTGCTTCCCGCTGTCCCAGGTGCCTAGGCTGCCAGTCTGTGAGAGATACAGACAGTCCTCTCATCAAATTACTCTTGGCCCTAAGCTAGACAGAGTTGAGTTACTGTCGTTTACAGTTAAAAGGAGCCTGACCGATTCATGTGCTCATCCTTTGCTATTGATTTCTACTTCTCTTAGGACAACTAAACCAACTTAAAATAAAAAATGGTCAAGAGATATGGACTAATGGTTGATCTGATAATTTCATGACCCTCATTTTTTTCCAATTATTTTGTTAGGGTATAATTTACCCAGAGTAAAATTCTTCCTTTTTAGTGTATGGTTCTGCAAGTCTTGAGAAAAGCATAGTCTTAGAACCATTATCACCGTCAAGATAAAGAACAATTCTTTCACCCCAGGATTTCTCTGTTCTCCTTTGGTGTTTAATCTTTGCCGCACTCCCAGCTTCTGGCAGCCAGTGATCTGTTTTCTGTCCTTATAGTTCTGCCTTTGCAAGAATGTCATGTATGTGGAATCCTACAGTATGTAGGATTTAGCACAGCACATGTACAATTCATCTGTGTCATTGAGTGTATCAGTAGTTCAGTCCATCATCTTGCCGTTTTGTATTCTGTTGTTCAATAGACCACAGTTTCTTAATCTATTCCCCAGTTGTAGGACATGCAAAATGTTTCCAGAGGGTTTTTCTCAGTGTCTGCTTCAACCTTAGCTTCAGGTATTATTGCACCTGCACCTCCAAGAGGCTGTCTCTCCTAGCAATGCTCCTGTCCCTGTCCTAGCAATAGATGGTGTCCCTTGTTACCCGACACTTGTTGACCCAGTCACAGTGTGTGGGTGGGAGAAGGAGCAATCTTTGTTCTGATTCAACCTGTCACGCAGGCACCATACCGGTGTCTCAGGAATGAGGCCTTCTAAATGACTCTGCACTGCCCCCAGCTGTAGGAGACCTTTATTAGTTTGGGCCCAGGATGTATTTCTGCCTCTTTCTCAGGGGTGGAGTTTTTTTTCTGTTCTTTTCCTCCAGCTGCAATGGGTGCTCTAAAGGCTGTGGAGTCCGCTGCCCTTCTCCCAGCAGCTCACCATCATTCCACAGGGAGGAAGGACCTCTTACTGTTCCTGCAGCAGCTGCTGCTGTTCCCCTGCCTAAGGGCTGCGCAGTGAGAGACACTTTCTCAGGACTCTTCCTCTGCTCCAAACCTTTCTTATGAGTGCTTGGTGAGATCAGGGAAGAAAAGCCTGCTAGTATGTGCAAATTCCCTCATGTCTCAGTCTCTTTGGGTCACTATAACAAAATACCATAAACTGCGTGACTTATAAACAACAGAAATTTATTTCTCATGGTTCTGAGGGCTGGGAAGTCCAAGATCAAGGGGCTGGCAGATTCATTGTCTGGTGAAGGCTGTCTTTCCTTGGAGACCGCTGCCTTCTCACTGTGTCCTTATGTGGCAGAAGGGGAAGCCAGGTCTCTCTGGGTTTCCTTTAATAAGGGCACTAGTCACATTTATGGAGGCTCTGCCCTCATGACCTAAGTATCTCCCCAAAATCCCACCTCCAAATATCATCACCTTAGGGGTTAGAGTTTCAACACAGCACCTGTGTCTGTGGCACCCAGGAGCTCCATATTTTCACACTAACCCCACTTAGCCTTTAGCAAGTTATTAAACATTTTAGGTGAACTCTTCTCACTGACTAGTATGGCATCTCCAAGAGGCTGTCTCTCCTAGCAATGCTCCTGTCCCTGTCCTAGCAATAGATGGTGTCATCTGTTCTAGGTAAGCAAGTGCTGACATCCCCTCTTTCCTTGCAGGTACTTGTGTTTCTTTAGATTTTGAGTGAGTTGTTTACCCTGTGGCCTCAGCTCTCCTATAGGTTCAAGAAAAGTTGTGAATTTGCACAATGGTCAGTTTTTTCTTATTGTAAGGGGAGTAATGTTCCCCAGCTTTCTGTATCCTAAGCAGAAGCCAGAGCCCATCCTCACTTTTAAACAGAAGGTGGAAGGACAGAGCCGCAGTGGTGAAGGGAGAGTCATTGGCATAAAGTTGGGGGAAGGGGCTCCCAAGGGTCAGCTCCACGCCTGGCTATATTCCAGTTGAGCCACAGGTGTTTGAACAAAAACTTGAGTTGACTTCAAACATTTTAAAATCTGAAATTTTCTCATTTAAAAAGCCTGGATTTTGCTTTCTCTTGGAAAAACTTCCTGCTGTGATCACCAGAATACTTTTTTGGTGTGGGGCACATTCTTCTTTCCCTGTCATCCCCACCCCCCGTGGAACACTTACCTGCTTCATGCATTTTCCTAACCTGCCTGGTCCCTGTGGGCAGGGATGAGGCTGAAGCAGTGTGTTCTGGTAAAGTTTTACCAGTGGTGGAGATGTCCCATGCCTGCGAGTAAACAGCCAGCTCCCCGAACCCCAGGAGAACCCATCCATCAGCCAGACTGGCACCTTCCCTAGGACCTTCATTCCCAAAGGGGTAAAGTTAGCAAACCCAGTGACTGTGGTGCAGAACTGTGACCAGCACCCGGGCTGACTACTGTCCTGGCGCAGGCTGGCATAGGATGCCTACTGCCAGGATGACACTCAAAACACTGAAGTTTGCAACTCCCAACTGAAAGTACCACACACAAGCTCCTTGCTCTCAGAAGGTGGAAGTAGGTAGAGTGATGCTGTTTAAGGTGATATTTTCAAACAAAAAGGCTTTGAAAGGCCTAGGAGTAAAAATCAGTGTAAGCAACGAAAATGTGCTTTGGATATTCTAGGAGAGTAAAGAAGAGACCCAAGACAAATAGGAAGTGAGAAATTAAAAAGTACATCAGAGAGAAGCTTAAAGCTACAGGAAAGTCAAGAAACAGGGCTGATACATGTCAGAGATAAACGAAAAATGGCTATGCCTCAGGGTAGCCCATTATCAGGGATTTTTTGGCCTCTTTCTACTTTAAAAAGATACATAATTACAATAAAGTAATTAACTGTTTTGTAATGAAATACCAAAATAATTAAATTTGAAATTAAACATGATAACATCAAGTTGTTCCGACAGGATTAATTTGTGTCTTAATCTGATAAATCACTTTCATTATTATTAGGATTAAGTTTTAGAGGGAAGAAATTGCAAAAGGAATACTTCCTGCATTCCATACAGAAAGACTGCCTGGGCTTTTGACTCCTCACACACACAGCTCTCTCAAAGGTCAAGTGCTGGAGGCTGATTTTTAAGGCACAAGTTGGAAGAACAAGAGAAAATATTCTTGAAAGGACTGTTTTTCTGATATTCGTACCTCAACTATTTTGTACTTGGACTTTTGAAAGTAAGCAAAGTTTCCTCACAAGTTTCTATGAGTTTCTGATGGAATAAATAAATGATTCAGAAGCCAAAAAAAAGTAGCCAAATTAATAGTTTCCCATCAAACAACAAACATTTAGTGTCTGTTTTGTGCTAAGTACTATACTAGAAAACACAAGCGCATGGGTAGACATGTAAAATACAGTCTCTTCTTTCCAAATCCAGGGCTTTCTTCTCTTGCTGTAAAGAAAAATAATGTATGCATATAGAAAATAAGATGGCAATCCGAAATTCAATAATAATAGAAGGTGCCTATTTGGTAAGACCACAGTACCCAGATATTTTGTTAAACTATATTTGTTATTCGATATGTTCTGTGAAGGTATTTTTTTTTTTAGACGAGATTAACATTTAAATCAGTAGACTTTGAGTGAAGCAGGTTACCCTCCATAATGTGAGTGGGCCTCATCCAATCAGTTGAAGACCTTAATAGAAAAAGACTGGCCTCCCATCAGAAGGGGAATTCTGCCAGCAGACCAGACCGCCTTTGGACTTGAACTGCAACTCTTCCCTGGGTCTCCAGCCTGCTGGCCTACCCTGCAGATTTTGGACTTGCCAATCCTCCACTATCACACGAGCCAATTCCTTAAAATAAATCTCTCTCTCTATATATATATACACATCCTGTTGGTTCTGTTTCTCTGGAGAACCCTGACTAATTCAGCACCAAAGTAAGAGATGTCTCAGGGAAGCTCACTCTGTCTTTGGCAGACTCTATTGTTATAGCAGCAAAGTGCTGCAGGATGGATGAGCCCACGGTGCCCTGATAAAACTGCATTTATAGAAACAGACAGCCCGCCCATGGGCCACAGTTGGCCAATATGTTTTTTTAAACTATTGCATGAAAATGTTATTTATCTTGACTACTGAGTTTCTTGGTGTCCACTTCCATTTTTCACTCCAGGTGATGCCTTTCTTGCCCCAACACAGTCCCCACCTGGGTCCTCAAGTTACATGATCTGAATGATGTCCATGGGGATAGAGTTCAACTAGCAGTACCAGAAAGCAGCATGGACATGCTGGAAAGATGGCCCTACCATTCTGTACAACCTTGAATAGCTCTTAAACTTCATTGGGCCTTGTTTCTTCTTCTAAAACTAAGTGTTATTAAAAAAAAAAAATACAAATATAGCAAGTCTTTACACAGGTGGCATCCTGGGTGGGGTGATCTCTATGAAAAGGCCCAGTGAATCCCTGAGATGCTGGGTCGCTGCACAGTTTCCCAAGGTTCTAACCATGCTCCCTGCTCCAGCCAGCCCAAGAAGAAAGTCTGGGTGGCCTAAGAGGAAGTGCCATCCCTGGTGGGGTGGGCTGAGGGGCCCTGGGAGTGCCTACTTCTTAGGCTGGATGAGAGTGGACCCCTGCCTTCAGGCATGTGTCTCAGTCCACAAGTTATAGGAGAAAGAAGGAGAGGAGAAAGCAGAGGTAGAAAACAAAAGAATAACTCACTCTACAGACTGCCTGCCAAGTTCCTCTCCTGCTTGGAAAGCCCAAGGAGAACTCAGAGATTCCATTAGTTTGAGCACAGGGCAGGCCTGCTTAGGGTGGGATGCTGGTCTGGCTCTCTGAGTTCCCAGGCTCTCAATTTAGGGTTTGTTTACTACCCTGCTGGCCTCTCTTTGTATTGGCCACTGCAGCCTTTGAATAAAAGGCATGATGGAGTTGCCAGCCAGAAGTCATCATGGCCTTTTCTCACAATCTCAGAGGACACCCTTTGTCCGACAAGGTGGCTGCATATGAATGATACTTGAAGGGTGTGGCAAGATTTACAGGGGCTACAGGAGACTGGCACTGACTCATTGGTTTAGAAAGGACAGACTGGCCGGGCGCGGTGGCTCACGCCTGTAGTCCCAGCACTTCGGAAGGCTGAGGAGGGTGGATCACTAGATCAGGAGATCAAGACCATCCTTGCTAACACGGTGAAAACCCGTCTCTACTAAAAATACAAAAAATTAGCCAGGCGTGGTGACAGGCGCCTGTAGTCCCAGCTACTCAGGAGGCTGAGGCAGGAGAGTAGCGTGAACCCGGGAGGCAGACTTTGCAGTGAGCCGAGATCGCGCTACTGCACTCCAGCCTGGGCGACAGAGCTAGACTCTGTCTCAAAACAAAACAAACAACAACAACAACAACAACAACAACAAAAAGAAAGGACACGCTAGGCTGGGCAGGCCAAGGTGGGAGGATCGCTTGAGTCCAGGAGTTCAAGACCAGCCTGGGCAATGTGGTGAACTCCATCTCTACTAAAAATACAAAACATTTACAGGTGTGGTGGCAAGTGCCTATAGTCCCAGCTACTCAGGACACTGAGGTGGGAGGATCACTTGAGCATGGGAGGTTGAACTGTGATTGCACCACTGCTCTCCAGCCTGGGTGAGACAGAAGGAGACCCTGTCTCAAAACAAACAAACAAACAAAAAACAGGACCTGCTAGCTGCCCTCATTGGCCACCCCACATTGGATTCAAGGATATTGCTCACACTGGGTGCCCTGGGACAAGTTCCCTGACTACTTCATGACTCAGCTTCCTCATCAGTAAAGGAGTAATCATAATGATAATAACCCCACATGTTTAGCAAATTATTTAGTAGAATGAATGGAGTGCTTAGCACAGAGTAGTTGCTGAACAAATTAGCTGCTGTGTCTATTATTGGTCTTGGTCTGGGCAATGACTTAGGCCAGCCAGTTAAAATCCTTCTTTAGGATTTTGTAAACTAGCAGTGGGACAAAAGGTCATTCCCTCCTAGGTGATGAAGCTGTAAGCTGCAAATTGGGGAGCCATTCCCTGCCATGTACAGGAAGCTGGTTCTGGGAGGACAAAGTCAGAGAGAAGCAGAGATGGAAGATAGAGATGAGCTCCTAGTGGCTTTCAAATCCCTGATTCCAGTTGTTCCATGTGGCCCAACTGCACACCAGTTGTTCCTGCAGTGTATGATCCATCAAACAAGTTCCTGTTTGGGCTGTGGCTAGTTTGAGGAGTATATTAGCATGCTAGGCCTGTCATGACAAAGTACCACAGACTGGGGGGCTTAAACAACAGAAATTTACTGTCTCACAGTTCTGGAGGCTGGAAGTCCAAGCTCAAGGTGTCAGCAGGGTTGATGTCCTGTGAGGCCTCTCTCTTTGTCTTGGAGACAGCCGCCTTTTCCTTCTTTCTTCACATAATCTTCCCTCTTCTAAATCTATGTCCTAGTTTCTTCTTATAAGGACACGAGTCACACTGGATTAGGGCCCGCCCTGATGACCTCATTTTAATTTAATTACCTCTTTACAGACCCCCATCTCCAGACACAGTCACATTCTGAGGCACTGGGAGTTAGGACTTCAACATATGAATTGGAGGGGAGGTGGGAAGGGACAATTCAGCCTGTACTGAGGGATCTGAGTTGAATTTCCATCACCTGTAACCAAGAGAGTCTTGACTGATATGCATGCATACTCATGGAAAATAAAATCTGGGAGAATGTATATCAAAATATTAAAAGATACTATTTCTACATGGTAGATTAAGACTGACGTTTGTATTTGCTTACCCACATTTTCAATTTTTCTTCTGCAATAAACATGCATTCTCATTGTAATAAAAATGTTTTAAAATATTTCAAAGAATTCCAGAGCCTTGCAGGTGATGGATGGGGTAAAACCTAAGGGTGACATCTGAAAGCAGCCAGGCAGTGGGAGAGGGCGTAGGTGCTGATTGCTGTGGACAAGGTCTGAGGGCACCCATGGTGTGCCACGGGGTGTGGGCAGAGACTGCCTGAGACAGCTCAGAGATCAGGAAATAAGACATCCCTCTGCCAGTTAAACCATAAAGCATGCAAAAATGGATCCATACAGAGAAATGCCAAGTCACCTTAAAGAGGCAGGAGGGCTGCAGCCCAGACTTGCTGTGATTGGAGGAATTCGAGAGCTAGAGGCAGTGTGTGTTGGGGGCGGGGAACGCAGGGGGAACAAGAGAAGAGGGAACCAGAGGCTTGTGGGGTTGCGAGCAACAATAAGCGTCTGGAAGGGACACTCTTGTGAAAACCAAGCTGCCGTTTGATCCAGACGTCTTGGAAAAATACAAAGTCCCTCTTAGCCTCTTAGACTCTGCTGCATATTTGTTTAAAAAAAAAAAAAAGAAAAGAAAAAGAAAGAAAAAGATAAGCAAAACAAAAAATTGGGGAAGGCTTCTGTCTTTCTTTTCTTTTGTTTATTTATGGTTGAGAAAAATGAGGTTCCTGTGCCTGGACCAGAGGGAAAGGGGGTAAAGACCATGAATAGCTGTGCTGGCCACCTGATGGGGTCACAGGCACTGAGACCTGCCCTTGGGCAGCCAGCAATGGGGGAGGTTCTGGGAGGGTGTGCTGGAGAGAGGGCCATCATGCAAGAGGGGTCCAGCAGCATTGAGGGAGGGGAGGCCTGGGGAGACGAAGGAAGAGTAGATACTCCCTAGGGGTGGGGAGAGCCCAGCAGCCTTCCAGTACAGTCATCTCCAGGACTGCAGAGAAAGCTGCTTCCTGTTCTGGGCTTTGTCATACCCCCCTTCATTACTCCCCAGCCTCAATCAGATTCCATGACACACAGCAGCATCCTGTTAGCAGTGCTTGAGGGAATGAAGACAGAGGGTGGTGACTACATGAGAGGGAAGGACAAAAAGAGGGGGTAGCAGCCCAGGTGGGGAGAAACAGGGGGCAGGATTCAGGGAAGTTTGAGACAAACTCTCTTTTCTCAAAAAGAAAGGGAAAGAGGAGCAGCAAAATACAGGGAGGCTAGCCAAGGGGAAGACATAGGCAATAATAATTGTCATGTACTCTTTTCTGAGCAACAGCTCTCTCAAATAGAGCAGGAATCCTGTGGCTCTTTAAGGAGGAGGTATAAGACACTGATTCTGAATCGACCCTACCAGGGCTGGGTGACAGGCATTCCAGACAGATCTTAGATGATGAGGCTTAGAGAGGCCCAAGGTTACGCAACTCAAACATGAAAGAGACGGGGTTGGAACGTGGCTCCCCCTGACTTCCAAGTGCAGCATGTCTCTTATTACACCACACGACTGCCCATGATGCTGTTGCTTCCAGCTCTGGCAGGGCAACATGGAATCCTGACTCACAAATAGTGCTGTCCTTCTCTTATCACCACTGAAGCTCCAGGACTCAGCCATTATGAAATCCAACCAAGCTTCTGGTGGTGAGTGCCTCATTACCCTGTAATCCTCATTTATAACAGAAGTTTTCTTTCCTGGAGAACATGGGCTGAGGATCCTTGGACATGGGAACCAGAAGTGCTGGCTAGTTCTGTCTCTCCCTGGAAATGTGGCCATCTGTTAGGAGTCTGCTTCCTGCAAGTCAGTCCCGGCACCTATCACCTTTGGTGTTGTACCAGTTGCTGCTATGCTCTGCCCAAGCTCCTTGGATCCCCTTCACCATTTTTGTGCCCATAGACACGTCTTGTGCTTTCTCCTTAACAGCCAGCATCTGAGGACAGCTCTCAGGCTGCTGAAACCCACTTTGAGTGCATAGAGAGCTGGAAATGCCTGGGATGTGCCTCTTCCTGGGGCCACCTGTGACCAATGACTGATCGATCCCCAGCTTCTCCCACCCCCAGACACTCTGAAGTGCCACCTGCCCTATCTCCAGAGCTCACCTTGGGGAAACAGCCAAAGTTACCCTCCAGGCAGGATGCCACACTCCTGCTTCTTGGTCCTGCTTCCCCACTTGTCTACCAGTTTTTCCAGGGAACAATTGCTAATAAATCATTTTCAAATGAATTGCTTCCAGATGAATCCTTATCTCAGGGTTGGCTTTGGGGAACTCAAACTAAGACAGTTATGTTAACAAATCTAATTGCCGAGCCTCCAAAGCTGAGGACCAGCAGACTGGTTCCACGGGCTGAATTTGGCCAGCAGTTGTATTTTGTTCAGCATGCCTCCCTCAGCCCTCCTGATCTTTTCTCAAAGCAAACACTCTGTTTGCCATGTGGAAATAAAATTCTTGACCTTGGCTAATGGAGTGCTTATCAACTGTGTTGATCATTCACAAAGAAAAGCAATGCATGTGGCCACCACATAGCAAGTGCTTCAAGAGCCACTAGTATCTCCTGCAAACTTTGCAATTACCTGTGAGAAAGAAGCTAACATCATCTGATTTTAACTGAAGAGGCTTCTGATTCATAAGGGCTTGTTTATCCAGTCACATATCTGGGGGCCAGCAAAGATGGTGTTTGAACTGAGGCAATCTGACTCCAAAAGACACGTTCTAACCACTGTCACATAGAGACCCGGGAAACCCGTGCCTGCCCTCCTAGCCCCCCAATCAAAGCCATCTGATAACTGGTGGAATTTTCACCTGGTTTTTGGGACTTCAATCTGGTTTTGGCTTGTCTCTTTCCCTATTATTTACTTTCTCTCTTTCAACAGCTTAGGGCTTGATTTGGGTAGGCACAAGAATAAAAAATGATTGAGGACGATGTATTTTTGGAGGAATTTGTATCTTTCTGTAAAAGAAAAGACTAAGCATCTACATATATTTAAATTCTCAAATTGCAAAGTGGCCGTTCCTGGGACCCAGAAATTCCACAGAATTTCTAAGGCTGCTTCCAGAAACTGGACCTTTGTGTGCATGGGGCTGTGGGTGAACCAGAGCAAGTCGTTGGGAGAGGAAATCTGCCCCCCTCCCCACCTTGTGCCACTCCTCCTCCAACAAGCTGTCAACTCTGCAGTGGAGAACAGTGCCAGCCTGCAGGCTTTCTGTTCCCAGAGCTCAGGGGATGACTCAGTTACTGAGGTATTTCCTTTTTTCATAAGCCTACCATGCAGAGATTTTCAAATTATTTCCCTGAAATGTTTCTCCGCTCACCTTTGCTGCATGCCTTGTCCCCAAAAGGCACAATTTTCAATAGATTCTTCCTAACAACGTACCAGCCAGCATCTATTAGGCTCTTCCTAGATGCCAGACACCCAACTCAGCATTTCATATCTGTCAGCCCAGTGCTGCCTCACAGCCATACTGGAATGTCTGCATACTAGGCTTCCCATTTTCTGGATGAGGAAAAGGAGGCCCAGAGAGTTTGCCCGAGGCCATTTTGTCCAGAAGTAGCAGAGCCAGAGCTCAAACCCTTGCCAGTTTGCTCAAACCCTTTAACCACTCTGCTATACTGCCACATTACTATTAAAAGATTCTTTTTATGCATGGTAGATTGTATTACTTGTCTGAAATTGTTGCTACCCTCCTATCCCTTGGTATGATTTTCCCGTGGGCAGATCCTCTACCCTTAACTTTGGTTTTGGCCGTATGGCTTGCTTTGGCCAGTGGAAAGAGGATGGAAATTAGAGTGTGTCATTCTGAGCTGAGGCCCTAGGCAGCATAGCATGTTCCTGCCAGTCCTCTTGGCATTTCCACTCTCTGCCACAAGAAAAGCACATTCCTGAAACCATTGGCTCTCAGCTTGAGCCCCAGCGGAAAGCTGGGACAGCTCACTCCACCCATGGGACAGCCTTGGTCCCAACCTGATGCCACAGGTCAGCCCCTCTCATCCAAACTCGGATGAGTCCAGCCAAGACCAGCCAAACCACAGCCAACCAGCACATGGTGAATACAAAATCAGTCATTGCTGTAAGCTACTGAGCTATCAGGGCTGTTTGTTATGAGTCATTTTTGCAGTAAACCTCTCATCAATATATGTGCTAGCATTCTAGTCTAGCCAGTGCCATATGAACCGACTCTCAGCATCATGGTGGTGGAGTGCAGGATCACAATCTCAGGGAATGGATGGGTCCATGAGATCATCTGACCCGGCTCCCCATCCCAGCCTTCATCTCTCCCTGCCTCCTAAGGCAGCCCTCTTCTTCTCTGGACACTCTGAAAGGACGTCTTCCGTAGGTTGAACTTCGAAGGTCTGTGTTCAGCCAACAATTCATGATTCCTGCCTCTTCTTTATACGATTGGTACCTAAGTCCCTCACAGCTTTTGTCACTCTCTTACAAGCACATTTCCGCTTGTCGATGTCCCTCCTAAGCTGTGGGCAGTTTGCTCTCATATTCCTGCCGTGTCCTTTTTCCTCATTCTTCTCTGCATCATAGAGGGATGAGCCCTGCGAATGAGTGTCCTGGAAGCTCCTGCTCACTGGCTTGCAGATAGGTGTGACTATCGAAAGGCTCTGGGGAGAGATCGGGAGAGGAGAGAGAGGGAGGAGCCAAGGTACTTCTCCCCACTACCCCTGCTCCAGGTAGTGCTTCTGGCAATGGCTGTATATTCTCCATGGGTCCAGCTCCTTCCCTCAACAGGCCCTCCCACTGTGACCTCCCCTTCCAAGTCCTATCTGGTGGCCCCTACAACACAAGTTTGGGAGTATCTCTTCCTCCTTTGACCCTTCCAGCCCGAGGGGTGGTGGCAGCTTCCAGTTGTAGCTAAACTCTCAGTTGCCTCACCTTTTCCTGTTTCCTTTGCAGCTAGCTCCTCTGACCCTTTGCCCTTCCCATATTAATTAAATCCTCTCATCTCAACTACTTGGCCTGGACCATTCTGTTTTCCTCGATGGACATTGACTAATACAGCCTCCTGACTTTTCAGGGACTCATCTCACATTACGTACAACATGCCCACCCTTTATGCAAATAGCATTTACATGTGAATATAGGACAAGAGTTAATTTACAGTTGACTAGCTAACAAAATGTTAAATTTTGTAGCTGTTTAATTATCGATATATTAATTTCAAAAAAAGTTTTATTTTAGCATTGTGTTGCCAACATGCTTTTCCCTAGCCCTTGGGACATTTTGTAGCCCTTAAAAGCTCATGGGTCCTGTGGAGAAAATCACTTTGATGGTGGTGACTGAAGTAAGCAAAGAGCAGTTGCAAGAGACTGTCTACACCAGACAGTTACTCTCTCAGTGAAAAGCCAAGAGGAAAAGGAACCCAAATCTTCATTATTGGGTACCATTTTGCCCAGAAATTCTCTACTTTCCCATCCTATAAGACAGTGTTTTTATCCTTTAAGAGGCCCAGAGCTCAGAAAGACTTTGTGTCTATAAGATGGATTTTCTTCATGATCTGAGAGGCAAGAGGATTGTAAATGTGTCAGTGGAATTCAGATTTCCCAAGTTGCCCAACCACTACAATACAGTTAAAAGCAAAACTCCCCTGGAAGGCTGCCGAGACTCTAATGCAGGATGCTGCACAGCCTTGAGAAGACAAACAGCAGCTCTGACAGCCTCTCCTTTGCAAATGGATTTGGCTCTGTGAGCTGGGCCCCACAGCATGGTGAGACTTAGCCCTGCTGCTGAACTGTGTGGCTCACCCTGGTAGGAAGATGGCCACACCTGGGAAAAAGAAATGCTGCTGAGGCCTGAGGCCAGCACCCAGACACTGAGTACTGAGTCTTCTCATCAGGCCGATGGGAAGAGTTCATCTCATCAGCCAGATGAGGAGCTGGGCCATGGCAAACACATGGGGCCGTGGCCAACTCAGTGGGCACAGCAGGGCTTGGTATGAAACACCTACCAGTCTGACAAGTCACCCACCCACCCTCCTTTGCCCCCAGTTAGTGGCACTAGGGAATTTGACCCTGTGACACCCTCACTGCCCCCGCCCACCCGCCCATTGTGGACAGCAGTGGGAGTGGAGATGAAAGCCTCTTGGCTGGAGAGAGAGAGACCCATTGAGAATAGTGCTGAAGAGAGAGCTAAGCTAATACAGCACATGACATAAAGAAGAAGGAATGGAGAGGGCCTGGCTCAAAGGGGACATAAGTCTAGTCTTTAGTCATTCAAAGGACATTGAGCAAGAAGCTTTATTGAGCACCTCTCCAGTGGCTCCCCCTTTCACTGGCATGCCCCTGGGCTGCTGACCTCACTGTATTTTCCAGAACTCCCCTGAGTTGAGAAAAGTTGGACCAGTGAATGTGCTGTTGTATCATATCCCTTGTTTATGTGATGGGGAGCTGTCGTCCAGGGGTTAAGGCAAGAAAAGCGGCAGATCATGGGAGCCAGGCGATAAGAGGTGCTTGAGATGGAATAGAATGGAGCAAATTATATTTACCAGAATTTTTAAGAGCAAAGATTCCAAGCAGCATGTGTTTGAAATGAATCTTCTGATTCATTGCCTGTGGGGAAGAAAGTTGTGTTTCCCAGGGACATGCTCTACTGCCTAGTGGCTGACACAGGTGGTCACTCAGTAAGAATTTGCTGAAGAAATGCTTGGGAAACACCAGAGGTTCTCTAAACTGCCTCTCAGGGTGTAGGTCCCCCCAAGTGAGGGCTTTGGTTTAGCTGAGTAAGAGATGAACGCCAGTATTGTTAATGATCTTCTTCATTCCTACCACAGAGCTCAGCCTCACCCTTAAATCCACCTTGAACAAATATTTGCAGAATATCCTATGCATGGGGACCTCACTCTTTGCCATTCCAGATCACTTAGGTCAGGCATGGTCAGAAGTCAGAGTTCAGGGATGGGAAGACTAAACTCTGCCTCTAGCCAGCTGGGTGACTTTCAGACTTGATCTCTGTGGGCTTCAATTTCCTTATCTGCAAAATCATGGTCTAAGACTCAGACTTGAAGCCTTTGCTCTGGGCTTTTCTTGAAACCAGGCAGGCAGCACTTGCTGAAGACAACGCGTTTGGGATCCCAAGAGGCTAAGAGGTGAGAGTGAATGGAAATGATAATAACTAATGCATGACCAGCATCTCTACATGAGCATGGAACACTTGTTAACCTGCTGCGTTCTTACAATGGCACCCACTTTGATCAAGTGCCTCCTGTCCTCAGCTCCACTAAGGTGTGGGGCTAATGTCATATTTTCACAGATGAGAGAGAAAATTGCAGACATTAACCTAGGGCCAGACAGTAAGCAGGTGTGTAGACGAGGCACTGCCTGGTCTTTTGTAGCACCAGCCCACAAGGCTGGTTCTCCCTAGAAGGCATAAACATGTACCTGGATACCTGGCCACAGGACCTCTGGGCCAGCTGCTTCCTTCTTAGGAGTTGACACCCCCTCAGATCTTCACTCTGCCGGGAAAGGCCTTGAGACAGAGAAGAGCCTGTGCTCATGGAGCCGGCCTAAGTCCTGTTTACCACTTAGTCGCAGCCAAATGGAATAAGTGCAGTATTGATTAATTGCAATTTTTTTTTTTTTGGAATACATATTCACTCTGATGTTTTATCATTAATGCATTAAGGAGCTGAACAAGCAATAAGACCAAATGGACTTCAAAACACAGCAGAATTTCCATCCAGTGTGGTCTGATTTACAGCCATTACCTCCTGGCACAAGACAGCCCCCATTACAGCCCACACCTTGGCTGAAACTTGAGAGGTCTTTGTTCTTAACCTTACTTATTTATTTCCTCTGAGAGCAGGTATACTTCGGCTTTGTGCCACAGGGCAGGCCCTTCTTGGCAATGGGGTACATGTGCTGGAAGGCTGGACAGAGGGGGAGGGGTCAGCTTCCTGCTACATGCAGATGGGGGGACTGCAGACCCTGACCTGGTTATGGGGGAACATGGTGACCTCACCTCCCATCCTCCCCAGCAGCAAGCTTCAGAGGGAGGGGTGGACTCGAGGACTGAGTGACTCCAGCTCACTCTATCAACAGACTCGGTGCATCTGTTGGCTGCTGCAGTGCCCTGTGCATCATGGCTGGGTTGGGCACTGGCTCTGTTATCAGCTGATGGCAAGAAAAACTGGCTGTTTTTGTCCTGTTTGAGGGCCTCAGTTTCTTCATTTGCCAAATGAGGAAACTAGACTGGACAATATCTGAGAGCCTTAAAGATGCAGCAGCTCATGACTCTTCCCTCTCTCCCTCCTTCTCTCCTTTCTCTCTTCCCTCTCTTTCCTCTTCCTCCTCCTCCTCTTCCATCTTTTTCTTTGCAAAACAATTTTATTCTTGCAGAGTCTTGTCAAAAGCTCCCTAGGTGCACTGACTGGGGCAAAAATTACCTAAAATAATAACAGCCGCAGAAAAGAAGAAGAAGAAGAAGAAGAAGAAGAAGAAGAAGAAGAAGAAGAAGAAGAAGAAGAAGAAGGAGAAGAAAGAAAACACCACAACTATTTAAAAAGCACTTTTGCAAAGCTCAGATGTCAACAACGAAAACTTTGGGAAGATATCATTAAAGGAGTTGGTAGAGTCTGGGTCAGCGGTGTGGCCCCTAGAACTGGCCATCCCAGAATGGAGCATTCTTTCCATTTCAGGGTCGCTTGTGGGGACTTGCTATGTGTTGGTCACTCCCTGATGGCAGGCCCTGTATGGGTTCCAAGGATGGCACCTAGAGAGGGATGAAGGGCAGCTACAGCTTCAAGAAGCTTCGGGAAAGCTGGACAAGTGGACTATGACTGGCCAGTGTACTGTGGAGGTGGCAGAGGTGAGCCCAGGATGCTGAGGGACCTCCCCAGAGCCACAGGCTGGGATGGGCTGGATGGTGAAGGCTCAGTGGAACTGAAGCTGAATGTCAACTGGGAGTTAGTTAAGCAGAGATTGGGGCATTCCAAGGGGAAACAAAAGACTGGAGGTCTGAGAAACCACCTCTGGGTCTAGAGAATAGAGAGTGAGGGCAGGGATGTCAAGAGATCATGCTAGACAGATAGGTAGGAACCAGCATCCGTGGATGCTAATTTTATGTAGTCATAGTTGCAGGTTTGTAGCAAGAGAGTGATCTAAGGTGCCCAGGCGGCATTGGAAGGGGAGAGACAAGAAACCAGGCCTCTATTTCACGCCACGCCCTCTCTGGGCCAAGTCTTCTCCTCTGTAGTGTAGTGCATGTGGATTCCATGAGGATTCATGTTAAGGGCTTGGGCCATGACAAGCACTCAACAAAGGGTCCCTCTGTCCTTTAGACTCAGTCTGTACATGAGGAAAGCACCATGTCCAAGGGCACAATCAGCCCTGGAGTCTCAGCCCTTCCAACTCCAAAATCCAAGCTCTTTCCTCTAGGCTGCATCATCTCCCTGATCAGCCTGATACTCTGCCAGAATCCGGGGAGACAGGCTGATATGGGGACTGAGGGAGTAGAGGTGGCAGGGCGTAGGGTGGGAAGATCTTGCTGATTCTTTTGCAGGTGGAGTATGCTGACTTCAGGCCCAAGCATCTGCAATTACAAGGTAACCTTGAGCCAGAGGCCACACAACAGAGGTGCAGGGTAATGCCCTCTGAGGCCCCCACGCACCCTTCCAGCCTTTATGGAATAGAGCAGCATGAGGGCAGGCAGTCCTCCATCCCACCAGGGCAGGCAGGGGCCCCAAGTCACCCAGAAATACATCTGATGGGCATGTTCTTCCAGCCTGCATCAGACCTCAGTGCTCTCAGGAGGTCAGACACCTCCCCTGACTTCTCTCCTTATGTGGCCGTGCTCACCACTTCCAAATGCCCCAATCTGGGAAGAGGGTTTCTCTGTTTATCTGGGATGCTGATGGACCTCAGGATCTCAGCCTCCTGCTGACTGGCAGATCAGGCCAGCTTTGTTGCCTCCTGAGGGATCCAGAGCAGGAGGTCCACAGGGGGAGCCTGGATATGAAGGCAGATGGTGAAGGCTTCCCAAGTTTAGCCCAGATCCCCTTGTTTGCAGGCCCCTGCACACTAGGTGCAGTGAGTGTGGCTGCTGCCACAGCTGTGTGGAGACAGGAACCATCTAACCTAGGAGTCTCGCTCACCCCAGTCCCTGCAGCCACAGGCCCCAAACCCCGACCCCCAGCACACACACAGACCCCCCCCCCCTTTTTTTTTTTAGATAGGGTCTCACTCTGTCTCCCAAGCTAGAGTGCAGTGGCTCGATCATGGCTCACTGCAGCCTCGACCTCTCGGGCTCAATCAATCCTCTCGCCTCAGCCTCCTAAGTAGACAGGACTACAGACATGCACCACCACCATGCCCAGCTAGTTTTTTCATTTTATTTTTGTAGAGACAGGGTCTCACCATGTTGCCAAGGCTGATCTTGAACTCCTGGACTCAAGTGATCTTCCCTCCTCTTCAGCCTCCCAAAGTGTTGGGATTATAGGTGTGAGCTACCACGCGCAGCCTGAGGCCCTTTGTCTTAAGCCCAGATTAATGCCTGCTCCAGAGCTCCTGCAGTGGGGATGGGGCTGTAGATAGACCCTGCCCAAGAGCACATCTTAGCTCTGTTCATTCCCCTGCCCCAGCCTCCTCCCTCACTGCCTTCTCCAGTGAGCACTCCCTCAACCAGGCATCTGCACAAGAATCCCTGTCTCAGGTTCACTTCTGGGGAACCTGACCTGAGAGACCCTGCAATGGCCACATTGCGTCTCCTGTCTACCCCGACCCCCACCAGACTGTCTGGCGCCAACATTTCAGACACTCTGAATGGCCTGCCTACGTCTCCTCTACTGTGCTGCTTCATCCCAGCTGGGCTTTGCAAACGCAGTTCTCTCTGCCTGAAATGTCCTCACCAACTTCTCATCCCAGTGAAAAACCCATCTTGAATATAACCCTTTGTGGCACTTCCGCTGAGACACCCAACCATTTTGCATCTGCACTGAGCACTGAGCACATGGATCATGCCCCGTGACTCTTTATTTGTTTGGGAGGTGGGGTACGGCACTGCTCCCTGTGACTGAACTATGAGCCCTCAGGACCCTTCACCCCTGCCAACATGCCCAGCATCCACCAGGTGCTCCATTGTGCTGGCTGGCTGCTGTGAATAAGTTGCCGGCCTCCAGGTCTGCCCATCAATTTGTTCCCACCCCTCTGTAGGCCTGCAGTCCTTCTCTTTGGCACCTGGACCTGTCTCCTTCAAGCCCACCAGGTCATATCTCCTGCCTGCTGCATACTTGGGAGAGCCTTGGAAGAAAACAGAGGCTCACGGGGTGGTGGAACTGGTCCCAAGCCACACAGCCAGCAGGATGGAGAAGCAGAACTCTTGACCCCAGGACATCTTTATCCAAGATTGCCTAGGTTGATCTTGAACTCCTGGACTCAAGTGACCCTCCCTTCTCCTCAGCCTGCCAAAGTGCTGGGATTACAGGTGTGAGCTACCATGCCCAGCCTGCAGCGCTTTGTCTTAAGCCCAGATTAAGCCCTGGATCACTGCAGGTGAGGAAAAAGGAGTGGCTGTACCGGAACTCAAGAGAGGCCCAGTGTAATCGTGGGTCTTGTGGAGAGAAGTGGACCCTCTCGCTCCTTGTGCACCTGTTGCCAGCAGCCCAGGCCCTCACAGACTTTGCCTGCTTCCTCTTCAGAGGACGGAGGCACCTCATATTGTACCAGTCAGGCTGGACATGGATTCACCCTGGATGTTTCAAATAAAGGAACTTTAATGAAGGGGATACTTCCAGAGGGGTGGGCAGGGTTAAGGGAACAGATGGGGATGTTGAAGCACCCGGAGACCAGCACCATCAGGAAGCTATTTCCACCCCTAGGGCTGAAAGGCCAAAGGGGAGGAAAGAGAGTGATCTGAGCCTGATGAGAGGAGGGGCTGCATTGGAGCAGAGCAGGTAGGAGGCAACCAAGGAGACTACACCAGTCTCCTGCCCGCATCTCCCATGGGTCAAACCCAGCTAGAAGTCCAGCAAGAGAGCCTGGAGTCAGCCTCTAGGACAAAGAACAGGGCCACGAAGGGCAAGGAATGGGTCTGGGGGCAAGTTGAGAATGACCTATTCCAGAAAGAGATGATGCCTCCCTTTAATGATCCAGCAGTTGGTGGCATTGGGGACCATGGAGAAATGGGTCCCCTGGAGAAATGCAAGGCATGTTCATGGCCCTCTGACCTTCTCAGTTTATTCCCTTTCCTCTTACTGTGTTCCCAGAGGTTACTGAAGGGTGAGCCAGTGGGACTGCCATCATTTCTTTGTCACAGGACCCAGGAGGCAATGGAGACCGAGACTGGTTGGCCAGCCATTGGGCCAAGGTGCAGACCTCTGCTAGAAGTTGCATTGTTTTCAGAACACTAGGGAAGGGGGATGCTGAGGTCAGACTGAGATAGCCTGGTGACCTTTTCTTCTCCCCAGTCCAATGGACGCCATGAAGCAGTTCCACTGCAACTCTTCCCCAACACCTGAATCTACTTGGTCCAGCCCATTAATGATGGCACAGTGAGGGAACTTATGGAGATGCTCCCTGACTTTGTGGCATTTGGCTAACTTTCTGGGTAGCAATGGAAGACTCTAGAAGGGTTAACACCCTCGTGATTGGTGGAAGCTTGAGGTCATTTATAAAAGAGAGCCAGCTTTTAAACAAGGGGCATGTATCTGCTAGACAATTCTCCGGTGAACAGCAGGAAGTAAGATGGACCTACAAGTCAGGTGACGTGTTTATTCTTACCCACCCTTCCTCCAGGTCATTGGGAAATGATATGAAAGGCCACTAGCATGGCGTTGAGGGGCATATGCTCTTGTCCCTCCAGATATTAATATCTGCCCTCCCCCATGATATCCTAGTGAATGCCTCCACATCAGGAAAAATATTACAACCAATACACCATGACAGTTGAGAGTATCTAAAACTAGATGTGCAAATTCCATTGATTTTAGTTCCTATTTTGAAAACTTTTGCAAAGGAAGAGAGAAAGCCCACAGTCTGCAAAGGGATCAGAGGATGGTGGACCCATAAGGATGGGGGACTTCCCAGGTCTCCAGCATTACCCCAAGGAAACCGCACAACCTCAGAGGGGAAGGATTGTGGGGTACACTTATAGCCCCCAAGGTCCAGTCTGTAAGGTCCAGAGGCCCCACCACCAGGTCAGATTCCAGTGGTCTCAGCAGGCTTGTTTGCTAGGCATCACAGAGGGAGCTGATGATGGAAGGCTTCTCAAAGAATGCTGTGTTCTCACCAGACACCAGGACCATGGCATGGCTTCGGGGAGAAGGGAATAGAATTCTCCTTCAACTCCATAAGAGCTCAGAGTCCAGTTTCATTTATTTCTTAGAAAATAAATGAGATGTTTCTTGCGTATCTGTGGTGGCTAATTTAAAACCACTGTGTAGCCTCCATGCCCCAGGCCCTGTGCTCATGCAGGAACACAGCAGTGAGTGATGGGTTCAGAACCCTGGCTGCGGAATCTGACTGCCTGGGCTCCGTTTCCCAAGATTCCACTTAGTAGCTGGGTGCCCTTGGTTCACTCATGCTAGGTAAGCCAGCATTTTTGAAACTGGAGAGCGGAAAACTCTTCCAAGGGGTACGCTGGCATGGATAGTGTGGCAGACTATAAACATGGCCCTAAGTTGGCACCACTCCCTGGCGTCTATGTTCCTATCCCTTGAATCTGGACAGGTCTGTGACTTTGTTGGGCCAGTAGAATGTGGCAGAAGTGAACTAATGCCAGTTCTGAGCTGAGGGCCCAGCCAACCGGAGGCACGGGCGGGAGACCAGTGCACAGAAGAGTGGTTGGAGTACTTCCTCCCTTCTCCCTCCCTGCCCTGGGCTGCCCCCTGGACAGTGGCTGCCTTTCCACCAAGCTGCAGCTCCCACTGGACCCTCAGAAAGGTTTCCTTTCTGGCCTATTAGCCCTGAGTGTGGTGTCTGATACAGGGTTCTCCAGGAGAGAGCGAGATGAAGATTTGTGTGAATATGCCTTATTAGCAAGTGTTCCCTGGAAAATCCAGGAGGGGCATGGAAAAGCAGGTCAGGTGAGGGTGTGAGGGCACGGAGGGCTGGTGTGTAGGCCACACCTTAGCATGTTCCCATCAGGGACAAGGGACTCCTTCATCAATCCTTGATCAAATGTTGCTCAGGGGACACTTCTAGCTATCAGTATGCAATGGCACCACAGGGTTCCAAGGGCAGCCCCCTGGTAAAGAGACCAAGTGCTAGCTGCAGGGCGGAACTCACTGCAGTCCCCACACTTAAGGACATGCCCATCTCCAGCTTTTGTTTCCAAGTTTTAGCATTTGCCAAGGTAGGCAGTAAGGAAGCATGAGTTTCATATCTCCAGAGTAGTGCAACCTTGCACAAAAAGCGGAAGAAATGGTGATCTTGGAGCAGTTTCTCCTTTCTGCCCTGGAAATCTCTCAGGAGAGGAAATATAAAGTACTCTGTTACTTTCTTGAAGGGAGGAGGGAGGAAAAAATTAATACTACTAAGTTATTCTGCTGCAAATGTGTGTTGAATGGAACTGACCTATTCGAGCATGGGCCCTGGGTTCAAATTCTGACTCTTCCATGTTCTAACTGTGTGATCTGGAGCTGGTTGTTTAACCTCTCTGGGGTCTCTAAAACAGAGAACAAAATGTAATCTGTAAAATGGGGATAACAGTAATAGTAATAACCACTTCAGATGGTGTATTAAGTGAGTTAATCTCTGCAGAGAGCTTAAAACTTTGTTCTGCAAGGAATAAGCAATGAGCACTGTGCAGGTTTTAGCTGTGGCTGTTATTAATCATTAAAATAGCCTTTTACAATTTGAATTTGCGTGTTGTAAGGTTTTCTTCTTCTTTAAAATTGCTTTGGGTAAGCAGACAATACTTCCTACCTTAAGCAAATCAGAGTTTATACCCTTTGCCCTGACTTGGTGAGGGCAAGATGTTACATGGATGGAATCTGGGGTGGGTCTTTTAAGGTGATGTCTACATCTGGCTGAGGGTTAGAAGGTGAGTTCAAGCATACAGCAGGACCCGTGCTTTCTTGCTGCTTACCTCTGTGAAGACTGAAACTTGAAGACAGAGGTGGAGGAGGGGTGCCTCCTAATCGTGGGCGCCCAGGCGCGTGTGGCTGCCCCTCCCTTCCCAGCCTGTGGGTTGTGCCCACTAAGCACATTCGCTTTCCTCCTATTAAAGCGAGATGCTGCAGGGCTGAGGGGCTCTCTGCAGAGAAGCAGTGAATCAAGAGGTTAGCAGTGTTTATTGATTTAGTAATTCGCACGCACTTTTCCGGATAGATTATCTTCCCAGAGACTCTGACAGCAGCAGCCAGCTGATAATGCAATGCCCGGCTGTAGGGCGTGGGGCTGCGGAGGCGGCAGGGGGGGGGTGAGTGGGGGAGGAGAGGAGTAGAGAGGCCAGGGGAGGATGACTGAGGCTGGATAAGAAGAAGAAGGAGCACGGGCTGCATCCTCCAGGATTCAATGAACATTTCTTCAAGGTGCCCCCAGAATCCCTGTAGAGATGAAGGCTTATTCCACCCGCTGTCCTGCTGGGAGTGCTGCCTGGAGCTGCCTTGAGACACCAGCCCTCCTGGAGACACCTCAGGTGAAGAACACAGCCTCATCCAAGGCCACACTGCTCCTCAGGAACAGTCGCATCCAATGACTGATCAACACCAGGACACACAAGTCCTGCAGACCCCGCAAGTTAGAACGTTGTGCAAGCCCACTCAGCTTCAGAACCCCCTCGCCAACCCCAGAAACCTCCTCCCTCTACCCAGCCCTGCTTCCTTCTCCTCCTCTCCACAGGTGTTGATCCCAAGAGCATGCATGCCCTAGCAAAAGTTCCGTAGGCTAACTCTGGCCTCTGTCTGTTCCTCGTGACTCATGGCCCCTGTCTGAGTGTAGCTTCAAAGCAAAACCACCAGACTGTACAGCTTTTTTACTTTTGTTGCTACAGAGTGGTTTCTATACAAAGTGGTGGTGTGAGATTAGGGAGATCTGTCCCAGTGGACTCTCTTTCTCTTCCACCTTACTTCTTCCTCTGGGCCTGTCTCACAGACCCAGGACTTCTGTGGTTCAAGGTTCCTCCCATTGGGAAAGAAAGCTCTGGATCAGCTGCTTGGTCCAGGACCCGCTTGGATGTTACAGCTCCTGGTGAAGCTGGGCCAGAAGAGGATTGGCCAAGTGTGCAATGTTGAACCAAGGGAAAGATCTGCAGGGTGAATTTCAAATACCAGGAGCAGGCAGCAGGAGGCAGGAAAGTTCATTGGCTCCAGATCATTTATACGTTCTAGCTTTTCCTTCCTCTACACCTTTGCTCATTGTCCCACTCCAGTCACGAACTCATCCAAGGATAGACATGTCAGATAGTATGCTGGTATCAAGAACTCGAGGACGACTCAGTGACAGATGACTGTGCCCCAGACTACCTGCCTCTCCATCTTAGGGGAGATATGTGTCTGTCTATCCACCCATTCGTCCATCCATTCATTACTATGCATCTATTCGTTCATCCATTATTTACTTAATAATTACCTATTGAACACCTACTAGGTACCATAAATTTAGCTAGATAGATAGGTGTAGATAGATAGAAAGTCACTGCTGGGTTTTTATCTTTCTTTCCTACTGACACCCCCCTGAAGGTAGGAAAAGTGTCTATCCCTCTGGGAACAGTTCCTCTGGCCCAGTGAGTGGTACTGATAGTCACTACTATCAATGTGGTGCGAGGAGAGATGGTTGTGGGGAGAGGGTTATCCTAGATGCAGCAGCATCTAAACTTGACCTTGAAGGAGGCATGGGCTTGGGGCTGGTCACAGAGGATCGCCTAGACTGTCTGTCCTGCCAAACCCTAGGACAGGAGGCAGGCAGGAGAGTGTCTGTGTTGAGGGTTGTGGGGAAGACGAGTCCAGCCAGGACCCCCTTAGAGAAAGCATCTCTTCCTCTCTCCATTTACCATCTGGAGTGATGGGCACACCCATTCAGTTGCCCCCTCACTTGCTCAGACACAGGCTGCAGTGTGAAGGGCTTCCTGGCTACTAAGCCTCTTTAGCCAAGTATCCCCAGCCCTCTGAGCTCAGAGCTCCCAAACTCATGCTGTGCTTTCAAGAGCTTGATTCACCATCCCTGCAGGTGCTTCTGGCAGTCCCTGGAAGGTGTCTCAGTTGTGGCTCACACACAGCCCAGGTGGCCATCGAAACCCGTCGGTCTACAGTACGCTCCTCTTCTCACACTCAATCCCGCATCCTCTGTGTCCCCAGGCTCTGCCAGCTGCCATCACTTCCTGCTGTCTTCCATCCCTGCCTCTGCTCCAAGCTCTTATTTCCCAATCAGTTAGGAACCTGGGAGGAGTCAGAAACTACTAGTTATTTGAACAGAGAGAAATTAATGCAAAGAATTGTTAGCTGTGAAATTGAAAAGATTTAAAAGAGTACTTGAAGTTAGAACAAAGGCAGCAGCTGTAGGCAGCAGCCAGCATCTCTGGGGCTGGAAACACCAAGGGAAGAGGTTAGAATTGTTAAAAGATTTGGAAGTTTTGAGGAGGGACCTGGAAGATAACTGGGGGTGAGGTTGGAGAGGCAGTCAGCTGGTGTTCATGTTTCCCAGCTCATGAGACCCAGAGCTCTGAGGAGGGGATGCTGGGCGGCTTGTGCGATGTCTCTGGCCAGGGAGTGGGTGATGCATCTCATTCTGCAAAATGGAAAATGGAAAAACTGCAATGTGGATTCACCAGCTGCTTTTGGAAGGAGCTGCTGCTGCCAGAGAGAAGAAGCCTTGCTGGGTGCTGCTCACAGAAGCAAAAAGCAAACAGGGTGGAGCTGGTCCCTGCTTCCTCCTCCAGCTTCCATTCTCTCCAGCACCCCCTAACGGCAGAGCCTGTCTGGGAGCCACTGGCAAAGGAGAGCCCTAGTTTGCAGAGTCCTGCCCAGCATGGCAGAACCCAGAGAAGAAGGACTGAGTTACAGCCCAGAGATACAGCTTAATACAAGCACTCCAGATGCCGAGGTGGCACCCCAGAGCCCCAAAGCAACAAAGCCAGAGAGACCTATGATAGTAGGGAGGATGCTCTCTCTTATTTTACCCAAAGAGCTGCTGTGGAGCTCTTTCATCTTTCAGTGCTCCAAGCAGGACACAGACATGGGTCCTTGAGGATGGGTTTGAGGACAGACGCAGATGAGCGACACCAGGAGGAATACAGAAATCGATCCTCCCTTCTAGGGATGGAAGTTGTGTAACAGGGACAAGCTTGTAACAAAACTGAAACACCCTCTAGAGAGAAATCATCCTTAGAGGCAAATCGATTTCTAGAGGCACATTTGACCAATTTGCTTAGCTTTTTGGAACTCCAGCAGTGGACAGAGCTGAGAGTCAAGGTGGGCCTATACAGCTACAATGGTGCTGTGAGGCAGGCAGTCAAGGGCTGTCCTTCCCTTTCTAGAGCTAAGGAAACTGAGGCCCAGTGGAATCAGCTTGTCAGCTAAGAGGGTGGTGTTAGCTAAAGTCCTGAGCTGTTAGCATGGTGGTTACTCGATTAGCTGATCCTGGCAAAGGAAGATGAGGATCCTGCTGGGCTCCCCATCAATTAATGGGGCTAGGAGCTCAAGCCAGCCTACACGCATCAGACTCCATGGTAGGGCTGGCTCTCCATCAGCACAGCCCCAGGTCGGGAACCTGAGGGCATGGACAGGCGCATCCCGTAATGGGCTGCTAATTGCTCTGATTGCAACTCCAGGGCAGAGTGTTTCTGGAACAGCAGAACTCTGACAGAGGAGGAAATACCAGCAGAACGTTTTTGATGAATAATTCAGTGAGCTGAAATGGGAAATGAGAAAGTTTTCTTTCCACTAAAGTTGAATATGAAAAAAAGAAAAAGAAAAGGGAAAATAATAATAGCAGCAAAGCTGAGCATTCTGGTCTCCCCACAGGAAAACTTCTTTGCATAACCATGAAGGACTGCTCTCTATGATCCACTCAGCCCATCCACAGGACAGAAGCGGTGGGAGGAGCATACTCAGGTCACCTGAGACTGATGGTAAATTTGATTTCATCCCTGCCACCTTCCCTTTCAAGCATTTCTTCTATAAATATTAATTGGGCAACAACCCAAAGCCAAGCACTGTGCTGGGTGTTAGAGATTCTGTGGTGAAGAAAATAGATATTGTTCTTGTTCTCATGGAATGTGTGTGTGGGCAGGGGCGGGTATTCAGACATTAGATTGAAAGGAACAGTGGCCGATGATCTACAGTTTGATACTGTGTCAGTCAGGATTCAACCAGAAAGGGAGAAACTGAGTAAGTAGAGCAGAGGGAATTGAATGCAGGGAATTTATTACTTATCTGGGTGATGAAAGTGCCAAGAAGTCTGGGATAGTGGAGGAACCCAGAGGTTCACAGCAGGAAGTCCTTCAACAAAGGGACAAAGAGAAGAGGTGATGTTATCGGAGTGCAGGTCCCCGTACCATCTGAGGGGATCCGGAACCAAGACAGGAGCTGCCCAAGGGAGACTGGGATCATGGAAAAGCGGGTGCCTGGTGTGAGTGGAAGACACAAGGGGATCTTCAGCCTTTGGGCAGGTAAAATCAAAACCACAAGAGAAGGGAGAAAAACTTCACTTTCTCTCCTCTTTCTGCCTTTTTTCTGTCCATCAGTACTTCCCAAAGGTTTAGCCACTGCAGAAGTCAGAAAGCAAGGTAGCCTGGGAAAGCAAGTCTGATCACAGGGGTCACTCCCCAGAGGTATAGAGCCAGCCAGGGAAAGGGTGAGGCCATAGATCTGAGGGCAAACAGGCCAGGAAGAACCAGCATTCATTATCTGAAGGAAAATAATAGTCTTTTGAGGGAAAATTAAAGGAACAATATTATTAAATTGGGTGATCCTGGGAGGCCTCTTTGAGGCAGTTAAGTTGAAACATAAAAAATTACAAGGAGCTATCAGGGTAAGAAAGGGAGGGGAGGATGGGAGAGGAAGAGCTTCCCAAGCATGTGTGAAAGCCCTGAGGTAAGTAAGGGGTGAGAGGGAGAGTGAGGAGAGTTGAAGGTGAAGATATGGTTAGGCCCAGGTGACATTAAGGAGTTGTTTAGAGTTTCAGAGAAATTAAAATTTACACCTGATTACCTTCAATAGAAAAGAGTTTTTGGAAAAGGTTTTCTTTTGTCTTTTAGAGACAGGGTCTCACTCCGTCCCCAAGACTGGAGTGCAGTGGCACGATCATAGCTCACTGCATCCTCAAACTCCTGGGCTCCAGTAGTCCTCCACCTCACCCTCCTGAGTATCTGGGACTGCAGGCATGTGCCACCACACCCAGCTAGGTTTTGAAAAGGTTTTTTTTAAAAATTCACATAGTGTCTGTTTACTCTTACAAAGCAAAAAACCTTCCAAATGTTCCAAGAATATGTAAGCAAATTTCCTTTTGAATGGTATGATGCTGTATTTACATTAGTTCCCTCAGAACAGACAAAGCTATTCCCTCACAGAATCTGTGAAGAAATACTTAATACTTGATTCTTCTGGAGCAGTTTTTGTTGTTGTTGTTGTTGTTTGTTTTGTTTTGTTTTGTTTTTTCCAGATCCAATAAGTGACCATCTATGGAAATGAGTAACAATTCTTGACTCCATTTCACATCTGCCAGTGACATGGCTGGCTTATATTCCCTACCCTCACCTCCTATGAGACCCCATCAGGCTCATTTAAATGGCTGTGAAAGTGTGACTTGTCTTAAGTGCATTTAAAACCACACTTGTATGCACAGTTAATCTTATTTTATGCTACTTGTGAATACATTTTAATCTATCTTACATTTTAATCAGATGAAATTTTTAGGAAGAGATTGTTCCATAAAATGCAAACTTCCACGGTGCTTAGTACAATGTCATGAAAACACAAATGCATGACTATTTTATGAGTAATAATTCAGCAAATAAATGTTTAATATTTTATTCAAAAATATTTTAACTGTATGACTAGAATTATGCTAGTGATATGGATATTAAAAGATTATTCGGTGATTTGATTTCTAGCCATGATGGAGTAACTGGGACTAGACTTATCTTCTCACTGTTAACTAAAAAAACAAACCAAATATGTAAGGTAAGAGTTGTCAGACATTGGGCAACACCAAAAAAGACAGAACAAAATGAGCTTGCTACCACCCTGACTTTCTGTCTGGAGGCGCTTTCTGTGGGAAAGGTGATCTCAAGTAGGGCATAGCTCTTTCTGAGTTGATGAAATGAAATTGCAGTTCAGAAATGCTGAAGGGGCTAGAATTTGCAAGGCAGAGTACTGGAGAGGAAGCAGCTGCTTAAAGAAATAGCTCCAGAAAATTGCACAAGATCCTCTGAATCTGTTACTGAACACTAAATCATATAAGCATAGAGTGAAGATCCACAGAGCTGAGAAAAGAGTGACCAGGGAGCTGTAAGCTGGACAGTTTGCAGAGCATGCACATGACTGAGAGATGACCAAATTCTGACCAGCTAGAGTAAAAGAGCTCTCAGACTCTCAGGCCTTCAGTGGATACCTCAGGTGAATCACATATTAGCAATGGGCTAAACTAACTTAGAATTAAAGCTATTCATGACCCACCCTAAGAAAGTTTAAAAGATTAAAAACAAACCTCAGAAGGATCAAGCTGATCTGCAAATAACTGCATGCCATAAAAAGTTCAACACCCCTTAAAGGTACACAAGAAAATCCAGCACTCAATAATGTAAAATTCACAATATACATCATCCAGTCAAAACTTATTAGATATATGAAAAAACATAGCAATTTAGCCCAAAACCTGGAGAAAATTCAGACAGTGGAAACAGGCATGAGGAGATAGAGATTGTGGGATTAGCAGACAAGATCTTTAATAGGATTTTCAAGGATTCAAAAGAAGGCAGAAACACAATAAGGATTGAAATGGAAGATACAAAAAATCAAATAAAATTTCTAGAGATAAACAATAAAATATCCAAAATAAAAAATTTACTGGAAGAGATTAGTGGCAGATTAGACTGAAGAAAAAAATATTTACTGACCTTGAAGACATAGTGATATAAGATATTCAAAATGAAGCACAGAAGGAGAAAGAGCCAAAATAAATAAAGAGTAAAATAGCAACCTATGGAACAATATCAAGCAATCTAACACATGTATACAGTAATCCCAGAAGGAGATTGCATAGACAGAAGAAAATTGAAGAAATAGCCAAAATTTTCCATATTTAATGAAAATTGTAAACCCATAGATCCAAGAAATTGAATGAATGCAAAGCAGAATAAACACAATTCAAAACCACACCAAGACACATTACAATCAAGCTTTTGAAAACCCATGATTGAAAGAAAACCTTAAAACAACCAGAATAGAAAAATACAAGGCTACAGTAACCAAAACAGCATGGTACTGGTACCAAAACAGAGATATAGACCAATGGAACAGAATAGAGTCCTCAGAAATAATAGCACACATCTACAGCCACCTGATCTTTGACAAACCTGAGAAAAACAAGAAATGGGAAAAGGATTCCCTATTTAATAAATGGTGCTGGGAAAATTGGCTAGCCATAGTAGAAAGCTGAAACTGGATCCTTTCCTTACTCCTTATACGAAAATTAATTCAAGATGGATTAGAGACTTAAATGTTAGACCTAATACCATAAAAACTCTAGAAGAAAAACCTAGGTAATACCATTCAGGACATAGGCATGAGCAAGGACTTCATGTCTAAAACACCAAAAGCAATGGCAACAAAAGCCAAAATTGACAAATGGGATCTAATTAAACTAAAGAGCTTCTGCACAGCAAAAGAAACTACCATCAGAGTGAACAGGCAACCTACAGAATGGGAGAAAATTTTTGCAACCTACTCATCTGACAAAGGGCTAATATCCAGAA
>NW_016806413.1:2762715-2768765 GCF_001698545.2 Rhinopithecus bieti
GGGAAGGGGAACATCACACACTGGGGCCTATCATGGGGAAGGGGGAGTGGGGAGGGATTTCATTGGGAGTTATACCTGATGTAAATGATGAGTTGATGGGTGCTGACGAGTTGATGGGTGCAGCACACCAACATGGCACAAGTATACATATGTAACAAACCTGCATGTTATGCACATGTACCCTAGAACTTAAAGTATAATAATAATAAAAAAAAAGAAAAATACATTATGTCAAGAGGAACAAAGCTATGAACTTCACAGACTTCTGTATCGAAGCTATGCAAACCAAAAGAAAATAGAGTAATATGGTTAAAATATCGAAAGGGAAAAAAACTCCATCAACCTTGAATTCTATACCCCATGCCCCAATCTTTCAATAATGAAAGCAAAATAAAGCATTTTTTCTTAGAGAACAAAGAAGTTAAATTGTCACCAGCAAACTTGCATTACAAAAGTATGTTGGGGTAGCTCTTTAGGCAGAAATAAAAGATACGAGATGGAAACTCATACCATCCCTCTACCCAAAGGAATAAAGAATGTTAGAAATAGTAAATACATGGATAAATATGAGTAGTTTTTTTCTCATTTTTATTGACCATACAGAGTAAAATGCTAATAATATATTGTGTGGTTTATAGCATATGTGTAAACAAGATGTATGACAATAATATCACAAAAGATATATGGGGAAAATGGAGGTATGCTGTGGTAAGGTTCTTGCACAGTATGCATAGAGTCATTTATAGGATTTCAATATACACTGGAATAAATTAAAAGTATATTTTGTGAACTCAAACAAATTTTTTAAAAACACAAAAACCAATAGGTATAACTAATAAGCCAATAGTGACAGCATAATAGAACATTAAAAAAATACTTAGTCCATAAGAAGTCAGAAAAAGAGAAAAAATAGAAGGAAGAACAGATGGGACAAATAGAAAACCAACAGCAGGATGGTAGCTTAAATCCAACTATATGGATAATTACATTGAATGTAAATTGGCTAAGTGCTCCAGTTAAAAGGTAGAAATTGTTAGACCAGAATTTAAAAAGCAAAGCTTATCTATGTGCTACCTATAAGAATTTAAAAACACATGCACAAATGGGTTAAAAGTTAAAGGATGGAAAATGTGATATCATGCAAACTCTAATAATGATAAGAAAGCTAGAGAGTCATGTTAATATCAGACAGAGTAGGATTCAGTACTAGCAATTAAAGTAATACCAGAGATAAACTTGGAAAATTTGAAATTATAAAAGGTTCAAATCAAGAAATCATGATGAATCATCAAGAAATCATGAAAGTCCCACGTATATATCCATCTAATAACAGAGTTTCAAAATATGTAAATCAAGATAAGACAGAAATGAGAAGAGAAATAGACAAATCCACAATTATATTGGGAGACTGCACTTCAGAGTCCCACAATTATATTGGGAAACACTCTTCTCTCAGAATCCATGAGGCCAGGGAAGACCTGAAACATACTACCAAACAACATGACTTAATTGATATTGGTAGATCATGCCATCCTACAACAGTAGAATATGCCTTTCAAGTGCACATAGAACATTCTCCAAGATAGGCCATATTTTGGACTATTAAAAATCTCAATGGATATAAAAGGATTTACTTAATACAGAGAAAGTTTTCTGACCAGTTTGAATTAAACTGAAAATTAACAATAGAAAGATATCTGGGAAATCCCCAAGTATGTGGAAATTAAACAACACTATTCTAAATTGTCCACTGGTCAAAGAAAAAAATGACAAGATACATTAGAAATGAAAATTTCACTACAAAGGGTCAATAACAGATTTGAGATAGCAGAAGAAAGGACCAGTGAACTTGAAGCAAGATCAGCAGTCACACAGGAAGAGATTGTCTTTCTTCTCCATCTAAATGTCATAATGGAATGATGGCTAGGATGACTGCAGCCGTCTCTTTCTTTTTCTTTATTTCTTCTAAAATAAAAAATGGATACAGGTGTAGAACATGCAGGTTTGTTATATAGGTATATGTGTGCCATGGTGGTTTGCTGTACCTATAAACCCATCCTCTAAGTCCCTCTCCTTACCCCCAGCCCCACAACAGGCCCTTGTGTATGTTGTTCCCCTGTGTCCATGTGTTCACAATGTTCAACTTCCACTTATGAGTGAGAACATGTGGTGTTTGGTTTTCTGTTTCTGCATTAGTTTGCTGAGGATAATGGCTTCCAGTTTCATCCATGTTCCTACAAAGGACATGATCTCATTCCTTTTTATGGCTGCATAGTATTCCATGGTGTATATGTACCACATTTTCTTTATCCAGTCTATCATTGATGGGCATTTGGGTTGGTTCCATGTCTTTGCTATTGTAAATAGTGCTGCAATAAATATACCTGTGCATGTGTCTTGATAATAGAATGATTTATATCCCTTTTGGTATATACTCAGCAACGGGAATAGTGGGGAACATGGTATTTCTGGTTTAGGATCCTTGAGGAATTGCCATACTGTTTTCCACAATGGTTGAACTAATTTACATTCCCACCAATGGTGTAAAAGCGTTCCTATTTCTTTACAACTTCACTAGTATCTATCATTTCCTGACTTTTTAATAATCACCATTCTGACTGGTGTGAGATGGTATCTCACTGTGGTTTTGATTTGCATTTCTCTGATGATCGATGATGTTGAGCTTTTTTTCATGTTTATTGGCCATGTAAATGTCTTCTTTTGAGAAGTGTCTGTTCATATCCTTTGCCCACTTTTGGATGGAGTTGTTTGGTTTTTTTTCTTGCAAATATGTTTAAGTTCCTTGTAAATTCTTGATATTAGACCTTTGTCAGATGGGCAGATTGCAAAAATTTTTCTCCCATTCTGTAAGTTGCCTGTTCACTCTGATGATAGTTTCTTTGGCTGTGCAGAAGCTTTTTAGTTTAATTAGATCCCATTTGTCGATTCTGGCTTTTGTTGCAATTGCTTTTGGCATTTTTGTCATGAAGTTTTGCCCATGTCTATGTCCTGAATGGTATTGCCTAGGTTTTCTTCTAGAGTTTTTATGGTTTTGGGTTTTACATGTAAGTCTTTAATGCATCTTGAGTTAATTTTTGTATAAGTTGTAAAGAAGAGGTCTAGTTTCAGGGTTTTGCATATGGCTAGCCAGTTTTCCCAACACCATTTACTGAATAGGAGATCCTTTCCCCATTGCTTGTTTTTGTCGGGTTTATCAAATATCAGATAGCTGTAGATGTGTGTTGTTATTTCTGAGGTCTCTGTTCTGCTCCATTGGTCTATATGACTGTTTTGGTACCAGTACCATGCTGTTTTGGTTACTGTAGCCTTGTAGTATAGTTTCAAGTCAGGTAGCGTGATGCCACCAGCTTTGTTCTTTTTGCTTAGGATTGTGCTGTCTATATGGGGTCTTTTTCTATTCCATATGAAATTTAAAACAGTTTTTTCTAATTCTGTGAAGAATGTTAATTGGAGTTTGATGGGAATAGCATTGAATCTATAAATTACTTTGGGCAGTATGGCCATTTTCACGATATTAATCCTTCCTATCCATGAGGATGGAATGTTTTTCCATTTGTTTGTGTCCTCTCTTATTTCCTTGAGCAGTGGTTTGTAGTGCCCCTTGAAGAGATCCTTCACATCCCTTGTTAGCAGTATTCCTAGATATTTTATTCTCTTTGTAGCAGTTGTGAATGGGAGTTTATTCATGATTTGACTCTCTGCTTGCCTATTGTTGGTGTAAAGGAATTCTTGTCATTTTCGCATGTGGATTTTGCATCCTGAGACTTTGCTGAAGTTACTTACCAGTTCAAGAAGTTTTGCAGCTGACATGATGGGGTTTTCTAAATATAAAATCATGTCATCTGCAAACAGAGACAACTTGACTTCCTCGCTTCCCATTTGAATACTTTATTTCTTTCTCTTGCCTGATTGCCCTGGCCAGACCTTCCAATACTACATTGAATAGGAGTGGTAAGAGAGGGCATCCTTATCTTGTACTGATTTTCAGAGGGAATTCTTCTAGCTTTTGCCCATTCAATATGATATTGGCTGTGCATTTGTCATAAATGGCTCTTATTATTTTGAGATATGTTCCATCAATACCTAGTTTATTGAGAGTTTTTAACATGAAGGGATGTTGAATTTTATCAAAGGCCCTCTCTGCATCTACTAAGATAATCATGTGGTTTTTGTCTTTGGTTCTGTTTATGTGATGGGTTGCATTTATTGATTTGCATATGTTGAACCAGCCTTGCATCCTAGGGATGAAGCCAGCTTATTTGTGATGGATAAGTTTTTTGATGTCCTGCTGGATTTGGTTTGCCCGTATTTTACTGAGGATTTTCACATCAATGTTCATCAGGGATATTGGCCTGAAGTTTTCTTTTTTTCTTGTATCTCTTCCTGGTTTTAGTATCAGGATGATGCTGGCTTCATAAAATGAGTTAGGGAGGAGTTCCTCCTTTTCAATTGTTTGGAATAGTTTCAGAAGGAATGGTACCAGCTCCTCTTTGTATTTCTGGTAGAATTCAGCTGTGAATCTGTCTGGTCCTGGGCTTTTTTTTGTTTGTAGGCTACTACCTACTGTCTCAATTTTAGAGCTTGTTATTGGTCTATTCAGGGATTCAACTTCTTGCTGGTTTAGTCTTGGTAGGGTGTATGTGTCCAGGAATTTATCCATTTCTTCTAGATTTTCTAGTTTATTTGCATAGAGGTGCTTATAGTATTCTCTGATGGTAGTTCGTATTTCTGTGAGGTCCATGCTGATATCCCTTTTTTATTGTGTCTATTTGATTTGATTCTTCTCTCTTTTCTTCATTAGTCTAGCTAGCAGTCTATCTATTTTGCTAATTTTTTTCAAAAAAAAAATAGCTCCTAGATTCATTGATTTTTTGGAAGGTTTTTTATGTCTCTATCTCCTTCAATTTTTCTCTGATCTTAGTTATTGTCTTCTGCTAATTTTTGGATTAGTTTGCTTTTGCCTCTCTAGCTCTTTTAATTATGATGTTAGGGTATCAATATGAGATCTTTCTAGCTTTCTGATGTGAGAAATTAGTGCTATAAATTTCCCTCTTAACACTGCTTTAGCTGTGTCCTGGAGATTCTGGGACATTCTCTTTGTTCTTATTGGTTTCAAAGAACTTCTTGATTTCCATCTTAATTTTATTATTTACCCAGTAGTCATTCAGGAGCAGGTTGTTCAATTTCCATGAAATTGTGTGGTTTTGAGTGAGTTTCTTAATCTCGAGTTTTAATTTGGTTGCACTGTAGTCTGAGAGGTTGTTTGTTATGGTTTCAGTTCTTTTGCATTTGCTGAGGAGTGTTTTATTTCGAATTATGTGGTTGACTTTAGAATAAGTGCCATGTGGCACTGAGAAGAATGTATATTCTGTTAATTTGGAGTAGAGAGTTCTGTGTATGTCTACTAAGTATGCTTGATCCAGAGCTGAGTTCAAGTCCTGAATATCCTTGTTAATTTTCTGTCTCATAGATCTGTCTAATACTGATAGTGGGGTGTTAAAGTCTCCCTCTATTATTGTGTGGGAGTCTAAGTCTCTTTGTAGGTCTCTAAGAACTGGTTTTATGAATCTGGGTGCTCCTGTATAGGGTGTATATATATTTAGAATAGTTAGCTCTTCTTGTTGAATTCTTCCCTTTACCATTTTGTAATGCCCTTCTTTTCCTTTTTTGGTCTTTGTTGGTTTAAAGTCTGTTTTGTCAGAAGCTAGGATTGCAACCCCTGTTTTTTTGTTTTTTGTTTTTTGTTTTTCCTGCTTTCCGCTTAAGATGGGTCTCCTGAATACAGCACATGGATGGTCTTGACTGCTTATCCAATTTGCCAGTCTGCATCTTTTAATTTAGGAATTTAGCCCATTTACATTTAAGGTTAGTATTGTTACGTGTGAACTTGATCCTGTCATCATGCTCATGGTGCTGCTACAAAAACAGACACATATACCAGTGGAACAGAATAGAGAACCCAGAAATAAAGCCACAGACCTACAGTTATCTGATCTCTGACAAAGCTGACAAAAATAAGCAATGGAGAA
>NW_016806413.1:2770088-2780608 GCF_001698545.2 Rhinopithecus bieti
TCCTCCTTTTCAATTGTTTGGAATAGTTTCAGAAGGAATGGTACCAGCTCCTCTTTGTATTTCTGGTAGAATTCAGCTGTGAATCTGTCTGGTCCTGGGCTTTTTTTTGTTTGTAGGCTACTACCTACTGTCTCAATTTTAGAGCTTGTTATTGGTCTATTCAGGGATTCAACTTCTTGCTGGTTTAGTCTTGGTAGGGTGTATGTGTCCAGGAATTTATCCATTTCTTCTAGATTTTCTAGTTTATTTGCATAGAGGTGCTTATAGTATTCTCTGATGGTAGTTCGTATTTCTGTGAGGTCCATGCTGATATCCCTTTTTTATTGTGTCTATTTGATTTGATTCTTCTCTCTTTTCTTCATTAGTCTAGCTAGCAGTCTATCTATTTTGCTAATTTTTTTCAAAAAAAAAATAGCTCCTAGATTCATTGATTTTTTGGAAGGTTTTTTATGTCTCTATCTCCTTCAATTTTCTCTGATCTTAGTTATTGTCTTCTGCTAATTTTGGATTAGTTTGCTTTTGCCTCTCTAGCTCTTTTAATTATGATGTTAGGGTATCAATATGAGATCTTTCTAGCTTTCTGATGTGAGAAATTAGTGCTATAAATTTCCCTCTTAACACTGCTTTAGCTGTGTCCTGGAGATTCTGGGACATTCTCTTTGTTCTTATTGGTTTCAAAGAACTTCTTGATTTCCATCTTAATTTTATTATTTACCCAGTAGTCATTCAGGAGCAGGTTGTTCAATTTCCATGAAATTGTGTGGTTTTGAGTGAGTTTCTTAATCTCGAGTTTTAATTTGGTTGCACTGTAGTCTGAGAGGTTGTTTGTTATGGTTTCAGTTCTTTTGCATTTGCTGAGGAGTGTTTTATTTCGAATTATGTGGTTGACTTTAGAATAAGTGCCATGTGGCACTGAGAAGAATGTATATTCTGTTAATTTGGAGTAGAGAGTTCTGTGTATGTCTACTAAGTATGCTTGATCCAGAGCTGAGTTCAAGTCCTGAATATCCTTGTTAATTTTCTGTCTCATAGATCTGTCTAATACTGATAGTGGGGTGTTAAAGTCTCCCTCTATTATTGTGTGGGAGTCTAAGTCTCTTTGTAGGTCTCTAAGAACTGGTTTTATGAATCTGGGTGCTCCTGTATAGGGTGTATATATATTTAGAATAGTTAGCTCTTCTTGTTGAATTCTTCCCTTTACCATTTTGTAATGCCCTTCTTTTCCTTTTTTGGTCTTTGTTGGTTTAAAGTCTGTTTTGTCAGAAGCTAGGATTGCAACCCCTGTTTTTTTGTTTTTTGTTTTTTGTTTTCCTGCTTTCCGCTTAAGATGGGTCTCCTGAATACAGCACATGGATGGTCTTGACTGCTTATCCAATTTGCCAGTCTGCATCTTTTAATTTAGGAATTTAGCCCATTTACATTTAAGGTTAGTATTGTTACGTGTGAACTTGATCCTGTCATCATGCTCATGGTGCTGCTACAAAACAGACACATATACCAGTGGAACAGAATAGAGAACCCAGAAATAAAGCCACAGACCTACAGTTATCTGATCTCTGACAAAGCTGACAAAAATAAGCAATGGAGAAAAGACCCTCTATTCAATTAATGGTGCTGGGGTAACTGACTGGCCATATGCAGAAGAATGAAACTGGAACCCTACCATTCACTATATATAAAATTTAACTCAATTGATATGAAACCAGCTGAACTATAAAAAATAAAAGTAAGAATTTAAAAAAACAAAATTTAACTCAAAATGGATTAAAGATTTAAGTGTAAAACCTCAAAATATAAAAATCCTAGAAGAAAACCTAAAAAGCACCATTCTGGACATTGGCCTTGGGAAAGAATTTATGACTAAGTCCTAAAATGCTATTGCAACAAAAACAATAATTGACAAGTGGGACCTAATTAAACTAAATAGCTTCTGCACAGCAAAATAATCTATCAACAGAGTAAACAGACAACCCACAGAAAGGGAGAAAATATTCACAAGCTATGCATCTGACAAAGGTCTAATATTCAGAATCTGTAAGGAACTTAATTCAACAAGCAAAGAACAAATAACTCCATTAAAAAGTGGGCAAAGGACATGAACTTATGAAAAGAAGGTGTAGAAGTGGCCAAAAACATATGAAAAAATGCCCAACATCACTAATCATCAGAGAAATGCAAATCAAAACCACAATGAGATACCACTCCACACCAGTCAGCATGGCTATTATTTGAAAGTCAAAAAACAACAGATGTTGGTGAGGCTGTGGAGAAAAGAGAATGCTTATACACTGTTGGTAGAAATGTAATCAGTTCAGCCATGGTAGAAAGCAGTTTGGAGATGTTTCAAAGAACTCAGAACTACCATTTGAATCAGCAATCCCATTACTGGGTATATCTCCAAAAGAAAATAAATCGTTCTACCAAAAAGACACATGCATTAATACATTCATCACAGCACTATTCACAATGGCAAAGACATGGAATCAACTAGATGACCATCAAGAGTGGATTAGATAAAGAAAAAATGGTGCATATACAACGTGGAACGCTATGCAGCCATAAAAAAGAATGAAATCATGTCCTTTGCAGCAGCATGGATGGAGTTGGAGGCCATTATCCTTAAGTGAATTAATGCAGGAATGAAAAACCAAATACCACAAGTTTTCATTTATAAGGGAGCTAAACATTGGGTACGCATGGACATAAAGAGGGCAACGATAGACACTGGGGAATACTAGATGGGGGAGGGAAAACGGGGCCAAGGATTCAAAAACTAACTGTTGGGTACTATGCTCGCTTCCTGGGTGACAGGTTCAATTGTACCCCAAACTTTAGCATCACACCATATACCCATATAACAAACCTGCACATATATCCCCAGAATCTAAAATAAACGTTGAAATTATATATTTTTAAAAAGAACATCATACTAGAGAAATAAAAGATGCCTGGATCCCTGGTGGCTGTGGAGTCACATACCAGCTCTGATCTGCAGGTCTCCGGACTTGCTGTACGTGATAAAGATAAATAAATCGCTACCTTGTTTAAGACACTGTTCCTTGGGGTTTCTGTTCTATTGAGCCAAATCTAATATTTATTGATAACCTTTGTTCTCTTCATAGGTGTGTCTCCAGGGTCTTAGAATAGCGACTGGCTCATGATGGGTATTCAGGTAATAGTTGTTGAGTAAAAGAATGGGGCCCATGCTCCCCAGCTAACAGATGAGAGCACTGGACCTAGGGAAAGGTAAAAAATATTGCCCCTTGTCATATAGCTCATAAGAGGCAGAGGCAGAATCATGTTCATTGCCTGCATTACCCTGCATCCCTGGGGATATGGCAGAAGGAAGCCACCTGCCCATCACCTCCACCCCAGTTCACCTGGCTTTACCTTCTATCCACACATGCCACACCAACCTGGTTGAGGAGCATGGTGTTCTATGGATACAGCAGCAGCCCAGTCTGTCCTGCCTAGCTACTGGCCAGGACCCACCTAACTCTACCATACTAGGAAGGGAGCTCATCCCTGGTCTTTGTTCCTTACCTTCTTCTGGATGACAACTTTCCAGCAGGATTTGCCACAGGCACAGGGTGTCCCCACCACTCGAAAGCATGGGTGGAGCCCAGCCAGGGGCTCAGAAATGTCATCCTGCCCACTCACACCTGGCGTACGATGAGGACCATCACCCTGTCTTCACATCTACTCCAGAGATGGATCTAACCAAGCTGCCCCAAGGATCTAAGCTGCCCCAAGGATCTAACCAAGCTGCCCCAAGAGACCCATGCTGTTGCCCCCTGCAGGTTAGTACCAGGAGTTGGGGCAGAGGGTGTGCCCATGATGTCCTTAGACACCTCTTCTCTGGCTGCCCACCCCTCCATACCTAGAAATGGGACAGAGAGAATCTAGGCCCTTGCACATCATCCATTATTACGCATATTCTTCTTCCCTTCCCACAATTCCTAGGTCCAGATTGTTAAAGAGCCAATTCAGACTCTTGTCAAACCTGAGTTAGGTTGGAACTGTTAATGCCCAGACCAGCAGCTCCTCCATTTAATTGACAGTATCTTAGTTTATTTTTTCCCTTCACTGGCAGAACACAAGATAGTAGCAGCAATAATAATAATAGCTAATATTTACAAGTGCTTATGAAATTCCAGACATGGAGCTAAGTGTTTTACATAGAGGTCTCATTTAATTTTCACAATAACCTGATAAAACAAGTATTATTCCCATGAAGTGCAAATAGCTTGGCAAAGCCATAGTCACTATAAGAGGAATGGGAATCCACTCTTTATACTAAGCTCTTATTTTCATTTAATACCATCTCTCTGTGAGAGGATTCTGTGAGCTACCACATCCTTATTACCTGTGGCAAAAAGAACACAACTCTTGCTTGTCTTCATTCATTCACTCATTCATTCATTATTTACTAAATACCTACCACGTGGCAGGCCTCATGTGAAATACTGGGGCTTCCAAAATACACACTCCACGGCCCCTGTGAGGGGTTGGATTTTGTTCAGCTCATCCTCACTCTCCTTCCCTCTATCTTGGGTATAAGGTACTTCACTAACTCCCTGATTTGGGGCATGGGCATGAGACCTGCTTGGTCAACAGGATGTGAGTGGATGGGATGTGAGCAGAGGCTTCAGGAGTGCCTGCATGGGTGGGCTCCTCTTTAGCTCCTGCCATTCACTATGAGAAGAACATGCTCCAGGTAGCCACTGGTCTGAGGAGGATGGGAGACATGTGGAGCAGACCTGCATTTGACCTACAGTTTGAAGCCAAGCCTAGCTGACCTGCAAAACTGAGACCAAAAAAAAAAAAAAAAAAAAAGAATGATTGTTTTAAGCACTGAACTTCAAGGGGGTGATTTGTTATGCAGCATTATTGCAGCAATAGCTGACTGGTGCAGTTTCTGCTTTCAGAGGGACTTGGATGAGTGGGGAGCATGGACAGGCAGTTATAGAGTGACAAAAAGCTGGAATGAAAGGACATGCAATGTGCCCTGGGTGCACAAGGAGAGCACTTGCCCTGGCCTGGGACAGACTGAGAAATGAGAAGAGGGGATTAGAAGACTTAGGAAGAAGCAGCACCCATTTGCAGTGACATGAGAAGTGCACACCTTTCCTCCTAACTGGAACCCATGTGATAAGCACAAGTGTCGTGTGTACATCACAGATTCTCATTCTCACAGGTGAAAACAGGCGCTCATCTGAGACTGCCAAGGAGAGATTCACACCTCCAGAATACAAGAAGAGGAGTTTGATATACAAAGTACAAATTTTTTTGGAAACTTTGTCTTTCCCTTTCCCCACTCCCTCTGCTCCTCCTGAAAATTTCCACTGACTCCCTCCTTCTTGCTACCTTCTGGCTGGGCTGCTTAGGAACCCATCTGGCCGGCATGTTGTGGGCCATCTCTCATCCCCAACACTTCAGCAAGGGACTCTCTGGGTACCAGAAAGAGCCTCTGATGGAGTGGGGCAGGAGGTTGATCCCACCAAAGATAAATGAAGTAAATTTTGTTGTGTGTATTTGCATTCTCTTCCCTCCACAATAAGATGCCCTAAGAAGCCTGTGCCACGACTTTTCACCTCAGAATGCTGAAGGCCTCAAGAGTCTACAATGACTTCTGGCCTGGCAGAGTTTTTGCCATGAGTAAGTTGCTGGCATCAGTCTAGACTGTGGGATCATGAATGCTTAGAGACAAGGATTTATACCCTGAGCCCCAGTGCAGGGCTTATGGCATAGCATAAATGCCAGATGGACTAATTTTCTCTGAACAGGAAAGGAAGGCAGAGAGAGAGAGATTCTGGGGCCTTCTCAGCAACACCTCACATGTATTTCTTGGTTTAGAACTGGAACCCACTCTGTTGTTGTCTTATTGTACTTCCTCATGAAATAAATACTTGGAGTTTACTTTACATGGTTTTCTTGAGACAAAGAAGACAGTCAACAGGAGACCATCTGTTGGGACAAATCCAAACCATTCTATACAAGCAGGTCTTTCCGTCCCTCCTATAAACACCATCAGGCAAATTGTTTCCAAATGCACATTCATTGTCTTAATTTGGGTTCCCCCAAAGCAGACTGAAGACAAGCATTTGGATGCAAGCTGTTCATTTGAGAGATGATTCCAGGAAGTGAGTAAAGAAGTGGGGAAGGGAGATGGGGAAGGGAGAGAAGCCAATAGGAGTGGTAAAGAGTAGGTAACAACTGTAGGCAATGAGGTCTCCATTCTGTTGGGGACCCCAGAGAGACTCTGAGATGTGCCTCAAAATGGTCCCTCCAATGGGGTGAGGAAGCTGGGGTGTTTATCACCAAGCCTCATCCCTCGCTAGTTGAGAATCATGTGTGGGTATTAGCTCTCTGGCACATCTGTGGGCCAGCACACTCCTGCAACCAGAGAACTTTGAAGTCCAGTAGGACAAGGAGATATGGACCAGGCACCAGCAGCATCTGCTCTTCATCTTTTCCTCACTAAGGAACCTGCTATTGCTTGTTGCGTAGCCCTTGCAGAGGGCTTGCACTCTGCTGCCTGGTTTTCAGACCTCTGCATAAGCCAGCCCCATGCTTGCCATCCAATCCTGTCTCTCTCTTAGCCCTTCTCCTCAGCCAGAGAGGTCTGTTCATGGCACCGAGCAGCCATTCCTGCTTCCACATGTTTGCACACAATGTTTCTGCTGCCTGGAATACCCCTCTTCTTTTCCTACTCCTTGAAATTCTGCTAGTGTATCCGGATCTAGTAAAAGTCTCACCCCATTACTTTCTGAACTCCTATTTTACTTATCAGTGCCTCTGGATTCAGAACTTAAATTTTCTCAGTCATAGTTGGAAGAAAAGATAAACCCATGTGGATTGATTCATGGAGACTGATTGCTGTAAATATTGGCTAAAATGGTATGAAGTCTGATTTTGGGAATCCTAATAATGAGTCATACAAAGTACTGAGCATTTTACACACTAACTCATTTAACCCTTACAACAACACTAATGTTTGCTTTCTAAGTCAGGAAGAACTGACACTTAGAGAAGTTAAACATCTTATTCATAGCTGTACACCTCACAGGGAAGGGGCCAGGATTTCTGACTTCAAAGCCTGAACTCTGAATGGGTTCAGTAGCATTTACTCCCATGCTGCCATCCTCTGCTCCCCTCCCTCTAGGATGCTGGATCTGACACACAAATGGGAAGTAGCATCACTTTAATAAGGGCCAGAATCTGCTACTGGCTTCATTAGCACAGGGCTCCCTGGTAAAATTGAGTTCAGCCACAGGGCTTAAAGAAACCTCCTGCCTCCTCCTCATCAAATCTGTAACGGCTGGCTCCAAGGAGCAGATCCAACCCAACCTACTGACATTCCCAACAGAGAAAAGGAAAAATAGAAAGAAAATGATGGCCATGCTAGCTTATCACAGAGACAAGAAGTGGAACAAAATATCTGGCCTGCTTGGAGGGACCAAGCTCCTTTACTCCCCCCAAGAAGAGAGAGCCCACCTGGAAGTAAAATGTGTCCCCCTAGGGAGTGTGGCAATGGGAATGTTGGACAAAGGCAACTGTGGCTCGAAGAATGACCATCTATCCCTCAAGGAGTCTCACACTGGGTGGCAGCCAAGAGACTCCTTCCAGCAGCAGTCAGGACAGTGGATGTGCACAGAGGGAGCAGATCATGAGAAGGAGAATGTAGTGACAGCAGCACCATGGCCAGGAAAATGGCCTTTGAGTCCAGGAGAGGCCCCTTTGGTGGGAAGAGGAACAGGGATAGGGCCCAGCAATCAAGCCAGTGAGTGTTTGAAAGTGAGTATGAGCTCACTGGCTACTTCACAAACCAGGTGCTATTGGTTATACAAACATAGGAAAGGAAGTGGCCCATTCTCTGGAACCTCCTTGATATACTCTTTCTAACCATGCAAAGTTCATGACCTGACCTGCCTTGAAGTTTGACATCCATAGTTTCCTGTAGGGTATAAGAATTCTATCCTCACAGTTACCAAGCAAAGAGAACCAACAGCTTTCTGTTCTCGGGAATGGTATTTTGAGCAGACTCTGAGGAGAAACTATCAAGGCCTGAGGTCATGAAACTAAGTCAGTAGCATCTGTTGCTGAGGAGACCAGGTGAGGAGTGAGGGCAGCCTGGGAAATGGAGGAGTTGGGCTTCTGTGCTGCCTAGAGACAGTAGCAGGTGCAGCTGAGAACCTGAAATTTTAGGTTTGAGCTGCCTCATCTTTCAAGCAATTTAAAAATGATTTAACTATCATCCATAGATGACCTCTTCTTCCCACCTCAATTCTGCTACTGTCTAATATTTTAGTTCATCTTGTTTTGTTTTTTAACTCAATAAATTAGATATTATTATTATTGCATACACCAATGATTACTTACATTTACCTACACATTTATCAATTTATTTACTCATCATTCTGTCTCGTACTTCAGACCTACCTTCTGAAATCAATTCTAATCTTCCTTAAGAATATCTCTTCAAACTTCTTTCAATAAGAGATAGAATATATTCTCTTAGTTTATGCTTGTCTAGAAATGTCTACTTATCTCTCATTATTGAAAGGCAGTTTTTTTCCTGAGTATAGTTCTAGGTTGACAGTTATTTTCTTTCTGAATACATGGAGCTTTCCACTTTCTTCTGGTTTCCATTGTTGCTGCTGAGAAGTTAGTTGTCAGTCTAATTGTTGTTCCTCTATTTTGTAGAACACCAAAAAAAGGAAAAAGAAAAAAATATTTTAAAAGAGAGAAAGCAGATTATCTACGCTTTCATGTGTCTAGATGATGAATTCTTCTGATTTATGGTTGGGATTCATTGGATTTCCTGAATTTAAGGGTTAGTCTGAAGCGTTCTCTCAAGGAACATTACCTCTCTCCAGTTCACTCTATTATCTCCTTCTGGAACCCCTGTTAGATATTCATTACAACTTTTTACTTGACCCTCATGTGATGTATACAATTTTTTACTTCTTTAACCAGGATTTGCAGATATAATTTCTTCAAATACGTTTTCAAATTAACTTACTCTAGCTTCAACTATGTTTAATATTTCATATAACACATCCATGGATTTTTTTTAAATTTTAAGTTTAGTAATTTTATTTTTTATTTTCAGAATAAGTGAGGGTTAAGTTGGTGTGGTAGGCAAAATAATAGTCACCCAAAAATGTCCACGTACTGATCCCTGAAACCTATGGATATGTTATGTTATACGGCAAAGGGGAATTGGAGTTGCAAATGGAATTCAGATTGCCAATTAATTTACCTTAAAATAAGGAAATTATCTTTGGTTATCTGGCTGGTCCCAATGTAATCACAAGTTTCCTTTAAATGTGGAAGAGGGAAGCAGAAAAGCCAGTGTCATAGTGATGTAGCATGAGAAAGATTTGATTGACCATTGCTGGCTTTGAAAATAGAAGGGCACCATGAGTCAAAGAGTGTGAGCAGCATCCAGAAACTGGAAAAGGCAAGAAAACAGATTCTCTCCTAGAGCCTCTGGAAGGAGCACAGCCTTTCTGATATCTTGATTTTGGCTCAGTGAAACTGATTTTGAACTTTTTGGCTTTTAGAGCTATAAGATAATAAGTATCTGTTGCTTTGAGCCATCAGGTTTGTGGTAAATTGTTACAGCAGCAGTAGGAAATTAATACAACTGGGGAATTAATGAGGAAAGACTATGAGTATGATTGAGGAAGAGAATGAAGACAGAAACACCAACTGGGAGGCTACAGTACATACATCTTTTTCTGTGTTATTGGAATTTGCAGGATGACTAAGAAAGTCTGGAAAACACTAAATTCCAGCCTCAGGAGTATTTTTCATCTGTATGCTTCCTGTTGTGGCTAATAAAAACCATGTGTTTTCATGGTTCCTTTTTGCATCATTGTGACTTCATTTAACCATCATTCCTAGGAGGTTTTAGGCAGAATTTTAAAGCATAATGGGTGAGCTGGTTGATGGGTGTATTGCTGATATGGTCTATCAGTCTGATATTTAATTAGATTCAATTAATACCAATTGGTGATTTAAGTAGTTAAAACCACCCCTCCATGCTTGTCTTACAGGTATATGAAAGCAGTGCACATGTGTTCCTAAAACTGCAACTCCTGGATGAGACAGGAGGATTGCTTGAGCCCAGGAGTTCAAGACCAGCCTAGGCAACATAATGAGACCCTATCTCTACAAAAAATTAACCAAATTAGCCAGGTGTAGTGGTGCACACCTGTAATCTCAGCTACTCAGTAGGCTGAGGTGGGAGGATTGCTTGGGGCTGGGAGGTCGAGGCTGCAGTAAGTAATGATCACAACAGAGCAAGACCCTGTCTAAAAGAAAGGAAAGAAGGAAGGAAAGAAGGAAGGAAGGAAGGAAGGAAGGAAGGAAGGAAGGAAGGAAACAAAGAAAGAGAGAGAGAAAGAAAGAAAAAGAAGAAAGAAAAGAAAGAAAGAAAAAAGAAAGAAAGAAAGAGAAAGAAAGAAAGAAAAAAGAAAAGAAAGAAAGAAAGAAAGAAAGAAAGAAAGAAA
>NW_016806413.1:2782552-2784927 GCF_001698545.2 Rhinopithecus bieti
AAAGAAAGAAAGAAAGAAAGAAAGAAAGAAAGAAAGAAAGAAAGAAAGAAAGAAAGAAAAAGAAAATTACACAGGTGACTACCGCATTGCCATTTGAGATGTTGAGGAGACATCTGCAACAGACTGAGACCAATACCCTCAATCTGCTCCTGCTGGGGAGATGGAATGAATAAAGTCTATAATGTTTCCAGTTTATAACTGGTCACAAAACCAAAGTCCAACTATAAATTGCCTCCACCCCACTCCCCATTATTGTTGTCCTTTTGTTCTCTGTCCACCAGCCTTGGGGAGAGTCTCTGTTGGAGATCTGATAGAGTTGTTCACAACCATCCGTTCACTGCTTCCAATCCCACTCCTCAAAGGTGTGCACACACATACATGCACACACAGCTCTCAGACTGCAAAGGCAGGTGTGTAGAGCAGGTAGGGGAGATAGCAGTGAAAACAAAGACTTCATTTTCCTTACAAATCATAGAAACAGGTGGGCAATGTTGAAGTTTTTGGCAACATATGGGTCTGAGTGTGCATCTCTCTGCTTCTCCAACATTTCCTAACATCTCAAGCCTCATTTCTCTACAAAAGCCTCCATTGGCCTCTATCCTGCCTCAACAAGGTGCCTTGAAATGCCGTCTTAGCCCCCATGTTGAGTTGCAAATAATCAGTTTCTCTCTCTCTCTCTCTCTCTCTCTCTCTCTCTCTCTCTCTCTCTCTCACACACACACACACACAATTACTCTACACTCAGAAAATCATGATGATTGATAACAATAATAAAAACAACTAAAATTTATGGAACACTTACTATATGCCAGTCATTGTGCTTTATGCATAGATTCTCATTTAACTTACAACAATCCTATGAGGTGGCATTATTAATGTTATTCTCACCTTACTGAAAAGGAAACAGACATGGGAGGAAGTAATTTACACACTGCACAGGAAGTAAGTGGTGGAGGCAAGATTCTAACCCAGGCAGTCCAACCCAGACTCCCACCCCTAATCACCATGCCCACCAGCCCCAAAGATGTTGAGTGTGCATTTCACCACCATAGAGGCAGTGACACCCAAATACATATCCCTGACCCTTGTAGAGAATCTCAGGTGTGCTGGAGAACTAAGGAATATATTCCCACGCAGGGCAAAATCCAAGTATTGATACAGGCCTCAATCTATACGCAGGAAGGGGCTACAAGGCTGCAGAAAAGGCCCCAGCTGTAGCTTCTTATCCACCCTGCTTTCCATGAGGTGCAGAAGAGGCAAGGATAGGCACAAAGTTGATGAGATGTAGGTGAAGAATCATCTCTTCTAAGAGTTTTCTGTGCACTGTGTGACAAGAGCAACCACTGCTCATGACGACAGGCCTCCTTAGTCTTCCCCACTTTTTGAAGCATAAAACAAAAGACCCAAACAGTTGTCTCTTTGTATCCTGGGATCTCTAAACTGAGATCTGGGTTCACTGGTTTCCAAGCTGGGTGGCTGAAGAGCTCATGATCACTCCTTGCCTAAGAAGTCCCAAACTAAGCCATTTCCTACTCACTGAGGCAAAGATTTTTCCCTTCACCCCATGGTAGTGGATGTTCACAGAGTCCCAACCCTTGCTTTCTACCCTTAGAGGGGCTGAAACCTAGGCTAGGAGTTGGTTCACAAATGCTATGGTGAGAGTAGGTACCAGAGTTAGGTGCAGCTGGCCAGAAAATATGCTTCCCAGAGACAGGTCCTTTTGACAGGTCCCAGAGTATGACTAGGGCCAAGTCTGCTCTGGACTATAGAAAAGCCATTTATGCCTCCCAATGCAAATGCCTAGGTGAAAATAATTCAAATGTTTTGAAAGGTCAAAGCCTGATTTAATTAAAAAAAAAAAAAAAAAAAAACACCTTCAAGACAGCTATGTCTTTGACCTTGAGTGATACTCAAGGGGAGGCTACAAACGAAAATGGGTGACTGCGTTTCCATTTGCTGTTAGTGTGCTAATGTGCACTCTATTTTCATTTGTGTATGAGACAGACAGATACAGAGAAAGGAATACATGACTCCTAAATGTGGTGATTTAGCAACGACCTGAATTGCTTAGGAATATTGCCTTTGTATGCTCAGGGACTTCATAAAGACACCACAGAAGAGGAAGAAAACATTGCAGGCTGGTTTAAGGCATGTCAATCTAAAAAGCACAGGACTTGATTTACTTCCTTACAGATAGAGAATTCAGAGAGTTTCAAATTGGCCAAGATTTTTAAAGCAATAATAATTAAAACATGGAGGCATCAGCATGTCTGCTTCTCCCTCTTACACCAAATACAAACAACAGGGAAAATGAGGACAGAAAAGAAAATGACACTTTTGATGAAAGAAAACAAAAACCAGCCAAAACCTCAAAC
>NW_016806413.1:2785887-2824247 GCF_001698545.2 Rhinopithecus bieti
AAAAAAAAAAAAAAAAAAAAAAGGGAAATCTAAGAGAAAAGTTTGTATTCAGGTGGCTTAATTTGGGAAGTTACTCCAGGGGACAGGCATAGGACACAGAGGAGGAAGAAATGGATAGGAAGGGAAACTAGTACAAAGATATATTCCTGAATTGGTCATTGTTGTGGGCAACTGGGGGCTGTTCAGACTTTCTCAGGAGTCACATAGAATGTGCTTTGGAATTGGTGTGCCTGAGGAATGGAAGAGGGTAGCTTTTATCCATCAGTTTCTGTTTCCATTAGTCAGATATTGCTCCATGAGGTGTTAACTCACACACACGCTACTTCTGCAAAAAGCAGGCTCTTAGTGGGATAAGGTAGAGGATGAAAAGTAAAAAGCAGCCCTGAATTTGATTATGTCGATCAAGCAAAGATAAGAACTGTTGATCATTGCAAGAAATGTGTGGACCTTCAACCTGAGATAGGAGGACTTCTGGCTAACCTGAAGCAAATCCATTCGCCCTGGGCAGAGTGTTGGTGAGGAAGTATTTAGAAACCATCCATCCAAATCCAAGATGGCTTCTGACCCAGTTTATTTCTCTGATCCCTCTCCACACACTATCTAACACTTACAACAATGGGCCGATGGGTAAATGAAAGCCTAAGAGAAAATTTTGCATTCAGGTGGCTTCATTTGGGAAGTCAGTCCAGGGGACAAGCATAAGGAACAGAGGAGGAGGAAATAGGTAGTAAGGGAAACTAGTACAAAGATGTATTCCTGAATTGGTCATTGTTGTGGGCAACTGGGACCTGTTGAGATGTCATTAAGCAGCTAGCCTTCATTAACAAAAGAGCAATAATATAAAAAGAAATAACACAGGACCCATTTAAAGGTGCCACAAGAATAAAATATGAAACAAACATGACAAACAAAAAAGCAGATAAATAATTCATGCCTGAAAACATGCAACAAAGCATTAAAAAATTATGAATCAATACTTCTCTATGCAAAGCAAAATAAACATATATAAAGCTATAGTTTCTTAAAAAGCTCAAAAAAGAAAAAAAAGCATACAAAGAAGGAGTGATTTGGCAACATTAAAAGACGAAAAGTCATCTAGCATATCTCAGAAAAAACAAGTGTTACAAAATAAAATTAGAAACGAAAAGATGGACTACTGTGAAACATAGGGATAAGTGAGCGTAGCAAAGGTTTTTAATCTCCACATTCAAATGTTCCTTCAATGCAGTAAAGTTTTCTCCTATTATAACTTTGAATATTTTGTTATGTTTTTCTAGTCTCTTTTTAAAAGCACATTACTGGCTGGGCACAGTGGCTCACGCCTGTAATCCCAGCACTTTGGGAGGCCAAGATGGGCAGATCATGAGGTCAGGAGTTTGAGACCAGCCTGATCAACATGGTGAAACCCTGTCTCTACTAAAAATACAAAAATTAACCTGGCGTGGTGGAGTACGCCTGTAATTTCAGTTACTTGGGAGACTGAGACAGGAGAATCACTTGAACCCGGGAGGTGGAGGTTGCAGTGAGCCGAGATCATGCCACTGCACTCCAGCCTAGGCAACAGAGTGAGACTCCATCTCAAAATAAATAAATAAATAAATAAATAAATAAATAAATGCACATTAATTATGTATGTGTTGGTCCTTCTTTGTTGTCTATATCTTTCATTTATTTTGAGTCTTTTCACAACTCTATTCTATTTCATTTTGCTGATTTAATTTCACTTTTTTGATTGTATCTAAATGGAAAATGGTAAAGTGTGATCAGTCCTAATACATATTCTAATAATCTTTCTAGACTTAAAAGGTAAAGAAAGGTCCTATTAGTTCGTAGAACACACATACACACACATAAAATATTATAGGAGATATTTATGTGTGTGTGTATACATATATATTCATGGAGTCAGTGGGTAGAAGGAGAATCAGGCTTGCCTTACACTTGTCCACACAATATTCAATATTAGAAGAGAGTGGACAAATGTTCACAAAGTCATTAAGGAAAGAAAATATAATCACGAATTTATTCCAGCAAAGATGTCACTGAAGAGTAAATGTCACATAAAAGCATGGTCAAACATACAAGAATTAGGGAATAATACCTTGCTTAATAAATCAGCCTTTTAAGAGACAAATGAAAAAGTCATGGTAAAAGGATGACTTGTAAGTGTTGAATCCATTTACATATAGAACTAAGGCTGAACTAGGGAAATGATCATTACATAACAGAATATAAATATTAGAAACCATGATACTATGAAATAATATTACTGATGAAAATTGAGAGGTGGAGGTTAAGATTCAGTAGTGCACAATAGTGTAAGCACCTCAATTTCTTCAAATTTCACAGAGCACAGTCCATCAACACATTATATGTAACAAGCTAACTAATAAAGGTGTCTGTGTAATATTTAAATTGTACAAAATAAACAAGTAAGACAACCAAAAATAATAATATAATTAATGCAACTCTAGTGGTGGACAGACTCCACCATAAGGAAGGTAGAGAAAAGTATAAGTGTGACAATTACTCATATGTCAAATTGGGAAATAAGTAAACCCTACCTAGAAGAGATCTCTTAAAAATAAACTTATCATATAAAACTACAAAGTAGTTTTCATAGCACCATTGGAAAATTTTAAAAAGTAGATTAAATCCAAACTTCCCAAATTATTAGAAGGAAAACACACATGCACATGAGCAAAATGAAGAGACTATGGACCATTTAGTGAATGACAAAAACAGCATGACACACAGTGATATATCCAAACTCCTCTGTCATATAAAGAAAATGTAATGAGATATAATTACGTATCAAAAGATAAAAGACCTCCAATGAGATTTTTTTAAAAAAACAAGATATATATGTGCTCTATATAAGAGATAAAACAATAGAGAAAAGTCAGTAAAACTAATAGGTGGTTCTTTGATAAAATATCTAGCAAGATTGGCAAAATAAAAAGAAGACACAGATTACTAACACCAGGAACAAAGCAAGAGTTATCACTACAGATCCTGCAGAAATGAAAAATAAGTGATATGGTTTGGCTCTGTGTACCCACCCAAATCTCATCTCAAATTGTAATTCCCATGTGTTGAGGGAGGAACATGGTGGGAGGTGATTGGGTCATAGGGATGGTTCCCCCATGCTGTTCTCATGATAGAGAGGGAGTTCTCACAAAATCTGATGGTTTAAAAGTGTGTGGTATTTCCCCACTTCCTCCTTTCACCATGTAAGTCATGTTTTGCTTCCCCTTTGCCTTCCACCATGATTGTAAGTTTCCTGAGGCCTCCCCAGCCATTTGAAACTACGAGTCAATTAAACTACTTTTCTTTATAACTTATCCAGTCTCAAGTAGTTTTTTATAGCAGTGTGAAAACAGATGAATACAATAAGGGAATATTACAAATATTACATTGTAATATTTGTATTTGTAATACAAATATTATAAATAGACTTATGCTAATAAATGTGACAACTTGGAAGAAACTGACTTTTTTGAAAACCACAATAACCTGTGTGAAACCATTAGAATTTTGAATTTATAATCTTTTTTGAGACAGGGTCTCACTCTGTCACCCAAGATTGGAGTGCAATGGCATTCTCACAGCTCACTGCAGCCTTGACCTCCAAGGCTCAAACAAATTTCTCACCTCAGCCTCCCTAGTGGCTGGGACTACAGGTATGTGCCACCATGCTCGGCTAATTTTTTTGTATTTTTTTGTAGAGACGGGGCTTCATCATGTTGCCCAGGTTGGTCTGAAACTCCTGGGCTCAAGTGATCCTCCTGCCTTGGCCTCCCAAAGTGGTGGGATTACAGGCATGAGCCATTGTAACTGGCCTTGAATTCACAAATTAAATGCTGTCCCAAAATAATCATCATGCCCATTATCTCCAGTGGTTTTAGTGGAGAATTTTACCAAACATTTAAAGAAGAATTAACACCAACTCAACACAATCTCTTCTGGAAAATAAAGGAAGAGGATATTGGGCATGAGAGAAAAAGAGGAGTCAGGGGTGATTCCAAGGTCTTTGGCCTAAAAAAATGTGGCAAGATGGAGCTGCCATCAAACAAGACAAGTAAGACTGGGGAGGCAATAAATGAAGGGTGAGCCTCATGATACTGTAATATCTAGAGGATTGACTTTACTAATATTTTGCTTAGGATTTTTACATTGGAGTTTATAAGTGAATTTGATATATAATTTTATTTCTTTGTATTATCTTTGACTATTTTTCATACCAGGGTTATACTGCTAGTAAAATAAATGTTATACTCTGGATCAATGTCATTTATAATCTCGAAACCCCCCCCGACTTCCAAAGGTATCATATGTATTTTCGAAACCTTCAAGGAATCTTAGCCTATCCATTTCAATTTTTTTCATTGGTCTACTAAATATTTTAATTCCTGTTTGAATCTATTTATACTTTTTAATTGCTGATAATTTACAAAATTATTAGAATAAATACATTTATTCATTCTCAAAATATTTTTAAAATTCTACATCTAAGGTTTTATCCCTTTTAGCCTAATATTATTTGGTTTTGCTTCCCTCTTTCTTTCTCAATTACCCTCTTACAGTGTTTAGGGTTTTCTATCTTTGATGCTCTTCCATTCCGTTATGATGTGTGTGTGTAGTCGTCAATATATTATTATCTGCATGGATTGGTATGTGATGAGCTTTTTCAATCTGAAGACTCATCTCCACCTTAACTTACTATGAAATATTTCAAGTAGACAAAAAAGCATAGAGAATAATCCAATGACTATACCTACACCCATCACTCTGTATTAAGTGATAAATGTTGCAAATACAATTGAAGTTCTGTGTTTACTTCTTCTCAATCACTTTTCCTCCCATATTTCTAGCAATAATCACTATCCTAAATTATGTTAATCAATTCCATGTATGTCCTTATAATTTTCCACATGTAGATATATCCATAAGCAATATATAGCAATGTTTTCCATATTTTTAAATGTCAAATAAATGACATATGTATGCAAACTTCTGTAACTTTGGTGCTAAACAGTCTGGTTTTTAGAACATTTCATTTTTTGTGAGTAGCTCTGGTTCACACAGAACCTACTAAATGGCATGCTGCAGTTCACCAGGAATGGGCTGCAGTTACTGAGCCGTTGGCCCTCTGGGCAGCCAATTGGGTCCTAAGGTTACCAGAGCTCCTGGGCAGCTGCCCCCAGAGCCACTGGAGGAGACTCTGTTCCAGGAGCTAAAGAAGCTCAGTGGGGCTGATTCAAAGCAGCGACAGGGAGGCCTTGGGGGAGGGTGGGGAGCCCTGGCAGATGCAGCTCCAGGTGGAGAGCTCATCTCTGTCTCCCTGCCTTCTCAGGAGTTGGATGCAGACCTCTTTGCTTCATCCTGTGTCCTTTAAGTGGTAAGTAAGCAAGTGCAGGTGTCTGCCCTAGCAGTGCATGTGCAATCTGCACACTAGAGCTTCTGCCCTATTCTAAAATGCTTCATATAAAAACGTTTGCTATTTTTTAAACAGAAAACCTTTACAAATGTCTCTACTCCAGAACAACAGAAGGACCTTAGAATGTTTTTAATCTAACAACCTGTCCCTTCTTAAGTTATTTTTATCCAGCATTTTTCCTCCTTGTCTCTCTTTTATACTATGAATTATTACCTCTATTGCTGTTGTACTATACAGTTAATATTTGTTTAGCTTTACCCACATGTTTCTGCTGAGTTGCTGCTAACCCATATAGCATTTTTGTGCAAATTAGGAAAAGGTGTTTCTCTCTCAAAACACTTTATTTCCATCTGTGGAAAGTAACATTCATTCAATACTATACATACACTGCACAGTAACAGAATACATAATAAACATAGAAGCTACTCTCTGTACGGAGCAACTGGCACCCCCAGATGGGGCACACCTGTACAACCACACCTGGAAGTCCTAGGTTTTCTAGCTCTTTAAGCACCATTCTGCATTGTAGCTTAGTTCTCCCTTCTGTTCAATTTTCTTACAAAAATGACATTCTTTAGATGTTTCTTAAGTTCAGTTCTCTAGGAAATAAATTCCTCTGCTTCTGTTAGTTTATAAATGTTTTTATTCCACCCTTGTGTTTTATGATAGGTTAAGGTAGTTTAAAAGACCATGTTAATAATTTCTTTCTCAACATTTTGAAGATAGTATTTCATTATCTTTTGTTCTTACTGCTATTAGTGAGGAATCTATGATCAATCTAATAGCAATTCTTTGTAGGTAATCACTTCTTTCCCTTTGCTTGATTTTAAATTTTTTGTTTTATCTTTGGAATTGACTATTTTTAAGAGTTTCCTATCTAATTTAATTGCACTTCCTAAATCTTAGGGTCTATTTCTTTCACCAACTTTGGAAAATTCCCTGTTTTATCTCTTTGAGTGTTTTCTCTGCTCTGGTAGCTTTCTTTTCTCTGGAATTAAAAGTAGGTGTATACTAGACTTTCTCATGAGGTGTATATTAGATTTTCTGTGTCTCTTAACTGTATATTAGACTGTTTTGTGTCTCTTAACTTCTTTCATATTGTCTATCTGTTTGTCTCTCAGTATTGTGTTCTTGCCTTATCTGTCTTCCAATTTATCAGTTCTCTCTTTAGCTGTGTTTAATCTCTGATTTACCCTATCTACCAAGAAATTAATTTCAATGGTAACATCTTGAATTTCTAGAAATTCTATTTGTTTTATTTCTCAAATATGAAAGGAATTTTTCACAGCATAGTATTCCTCTCTCATGTTTTCTATTCCATCTTTAATTTTTAAAATATTTTTAAAATACTTCGTGTTCTATATCTAATTATTCCATCATCTAAAAGTAATTGAGGGATTCAATTCTGCTATTTGTTTTTTCAACTAACTCACCCTTGATATCTTGATTCCTTATGAATTTTGTAATTTTGAATTTTGAGCTCATTTTCAGTGGACATTTGTGAAAACTTTATGAAGATTGACTTACTCACATGCTCTTCTAGAATGTATTTATATTCCTACCAGTCACCCTAGAGATGTTACCAAAATGAGATTGATGTTATAATTTTTTTAATGGAAACTTTCAATTATACTGAAAAGTAGAGAGAATAGTAAAAATAACTCTCCCTTGTGCCCCTTGACTGCTTAAACAAGAAAATATTGTGGGAGGGACATTACCCTAATTTCCAGGCTCAAGTCTTAAGAGACTGGCAGTACCCAATACCTCAAATACTCTTTGGAATCTAGACAGCATACAGTTAGGAGCCCACTGATCAGTGGAGAGGGCCAGCTAGGGAGGCAGGAGGCTCCCAGCTGACAGCTCCCCTGAGTTCTCAGTTAGTCACCAGCACCAACCCACCAGCCAGGTGAGAGAGTCATCTGGAAGTGGGTTTGTCAGCCACAGTCAAGCTCCCTGAGTTGCTACCACAAGGAGCAGAGAGAAGCCATTGACACCCAAGTCCTGCCTAAATTGAAGCAAATAATGTCTGTTGTTTTAAGGCACTATACCTCAGATTGTCTTATTATCCAGCAATACATAACTAGAAGAACATTATTATTAAAACTTGTCCTGTGGAGCAGTGAAGTCATATTTGTAATATTTGTTACCAGATTTCTGCTTCTTGTGTATTAATTCTTCTTCCAAGAAGGTCAGTAAACCGGGAGTTCTTAGCTGTGTTTGTTTGTTTGTTTGTTTGTTTTGGTGTCATAGAACCCCTGGAGGAAGAGGAAGCTAAATTGTTCAACCAAAAAGACACATGCGCATGTATGTTCATTGCGGCACTATTCACAATAGCAAAGACATGGAATCAGCGTAGGTGCCCATCAACAGCGGACTGGATAAAGAGAAAATGTAGTACATATACAGCATGGAATACTGTGCAGCCATAAAAAAGAATGAAATCATGCCCTTTGCAACATGGATGCAGCTGGAGATCCATAGCCTAAACAAATTAAAGCAAGAACAGAAAACCAAAGACTGCATGACTCCATGTTCTCACTTACAAGTGGGAGCTAAACACTGGGTACTCATGGACATAAAGATGGCAACAATAGACACTGGGGACTTCAAAAGTGGGGAGAAGGGAAAGGGCTGAGAAACTACCTATTGGGTACCATGTTCACTACCTGGGTACCGGGTACCCAAAACCTCAGCATCATGCAATATACTGATGTAACAAACATGCACATGTGCCCTCTGAATCTAAAATACAAGTTGAAATTGTTTTTTGAAAAAGAACTCCTGGATGAATTATATCAATACATTATCAGAATAATGTTTCTAAATACATAAAACAAAAAATACCAATTAAGTAGAAATAGTTACCAAAATACTGACATTTTTGACAGAGGAATGTGTGTGAAATAACAGAATCTGGTAGTGGGTTTAGTAGCTAGTATAAATTTAAAGTATGGTGAACATAAATAACTTTTGAAGACATCCATAACACTTTAATTAATATGGAAGTATCTGTAATTTCTATAAGTGGGTCTTGCTTATACAACTGTGGTTTTCTACCTACATGAAATATTGAGGGAAACGCTAATTTTCAGTGAGAGATTAGTGAAAATAAGGAGGACATGCTTCCCCATGCATGTTCACAGACTCTGTGAATTCTATTCTTATACCTCAGGTTAAGAACTCTGAACTACCCAGTTGTATGGCCATTGAATAGTCTTGCATTACCCAGTAAAGGCTCTGAAAATAGTCTTTGTGTGAAAGCATGAAGAGATGATAGAAGCTATCTGGAAAACCAGTCTTTATCTATCCACTCATTAGTCTGAATTTCATAAGCAACAGGGAGCAATGTGACTCCTTTGAAAGTCCTAGGACAGTTACATTTTCCTGCCACCAAAGGCTTTATCATGTGGAGTCAGGTAGCATAAGCCTAAGCACCCCTGTGCATACACACACACACACATACACACATTCACACACTCACACACTAATGTGTTCTACTTGATCCTGGGATAATTGATTCACCATCACTATCAAATGCAAAGTCACCTGTCACCCGCTTGGCATGGGAAATTTCTTTACTTCCTGATGATGTGTAATGCTGAGCCTACTAAGAGAGAAGTCTCTAGTATTCGTGAGAAACTCAGACTTGCTTAAGCAAGCAAACAACAGAAAGTGGGTTAGGAGAGTGGTGGAGTGGACATTGGAAGATGCACAGAAGCTTGGAAGCATAGAGTAACCAAACTATGGGAAAGGTAGAGATATGGGTGGGCCTCAGGAAAAACTGCAACCCAGGGCTGGGATGCAGAACACTACTCTTTCTTCTCTCACGCTGGCTTTTCTGCACGTCTTCTTCATTCCCATCTTTTGGTGCAGACTGGCCTCCCTCACTTCTCAGTCAATGTGACAAAAAACATGGAGAATAAAGGCTCTAAAGCTTTATGTGCTGTAGTTTTAGCTAAAAGTGGAATGAAACTAATTTCACTCTCTGGATCCTACAGCCAAAATTCACAGACATGCTCTGGCCAATCAACTGTGGCAAAGCGCAGGGTCATGTGTTAAAAATTGGCTGCTCCGGGCCGGGCGTGGTGGCTCACACCTGTAATCCCAGCACTTTGGGAGGCCAAGGCGAGTGGATCACGAGGTCAGGAGATCGAGACCATCCTGGCTAACACGGTGAAACCCCGTCTCTACTAAAAATACAAAAAAAAAAAAAATTAACGGGGCACGGTGGCGGGCGCCTGTAGTCCCAGCTACTCAGGAGGCTGAGACAAGAGAATGGCGTGAACCCGGGAGGCAGAGCTTGCAGTGAGCTAAGATCGTGCCACTGCACTCCAGCCTGGGCAACAGAGCTAGACTCTGTCTCAACAAAAAAAATTTTGGCTGCTCCCATAAGTAACCATGCACATAAGAAAAGAGGTGAGGAGAGGCTCCCAGAAAAGCAGAGTGGAGGAAGGGCAGGCCAAGCAATTTACCCAGTATGGGCATAATGAAGATATAGGGAGGAACAGCCACACTCACATTCATATTCTTTTTGAAGATAAGCCCTGAGCCCATGATGGTGGCTTGGAAACTCACGTGCTACAAAATGGAATGACTCCTATGCTTGTAGGTGGACCAGAGCAAGTCCCATGATCTGAGAACAATTTTTTAAATAAATCTAAGGAATATATCTTCATGACTATATTTTCTGGCACATATAAGAAATATGTCTTTAAGACCACATGCTTTTGTAAGAAAGGTTTGGTGGATTTTTTGAACCCTCAAATCTTAGGGGAAATTCTTCTCAGCCTTGCTCTAGCGAAGTAAAGCTGGGGCTCTGAGACAGTGTCTCTGAGAGTAGGAGCTGTAGGCTGTCTCCCATTAGAAACCCATTTGGGGAACTGGAGAAGAAACGGTGATTTTTTAAATAATCTGAAATTTATACTGTGTCCCATGGCAGTGGTTCTCAGACTTTCAGTGTCAGAAACATTACATTTAACATTTCTTAAGATCTTTAAAGAGCGTTTTTAATATCAGCTGTATCCACAGATATTTACCATGTTAGAAATTGAAGCTGAGAAATTTTAAAAATATATTTATTTCACTGGTTTATTTTAAAATAGCAATAATAAAACCATTCCATGTTAATGTAAAATAATATTTTTATAAAAAGGCTACATTTGGGAGCTGGGCACAGTGGCTCATACCTGTAATCCTGGCACTTTGGGAAGCCAAGGTGGGAGGATTGCTTGAGCCCAGGAGTTCAAGACCAGCCTGGGCAAAATGGTGGGATCCCTGCCTTATAAAAAAAAAATAAATAAAAGACTATATTTTTGAAAACAAAAGAATATAATGAGAAGAGTGACATTATTTTACATTTTTGCAAAGCTCTTTAATGTTTGATTTGAAGTAGAAATGTAATTGGAAAACGCAGAAGTATTAAAATAACCTTTTCAGAAAACAGTAGCTATTCTTTGATATTATACTAAAACTCAACACATCATAGTTTGTTTATTGTTTATAACAAATCAATGTGGAATCTAAAATTATATCAATAAACTTTTAAATATTCTGTTACATAAAAATTGAATTAATCTAACATTAAAATCATATACTGTTACATTAAAATCTTCCATCTTAAATGACTCTTTTATCCAGGGTTAATTTTGTAGCATCATGCATTGGCCATTTGGAAAATATTGGTTCAATTTGTTATGCAGATTTTCCAAATGTTGAAACATTTCATTGGTATGCGTTGATTGATATGCAGTATCAAAAAAACCACATGTGTTAATATCATTGCCAGTTTCATGAGAAAAGTATTTAAGTATCGGGACACTGTCAAGCTCAGAAAGGCAAATACAAATTTTCCAAAGTTCTAATTTTTGCTTGAAAGCTTAAATGTTATCAGTGGTAACAAATACTGTCAGTTACTTTCCTTGAAATGACATACTTGCTGAATTAGAGAGAAAATGTCTGCCAAATACCTAACTCTGTAATTGGTTCATTTAATTAAATATTGTGTTCTATGAAAAAAAGTGGCTAGTTCATCTCACAACTAAAATAATCACACAATTGCTTTTCCTCAGGACGAGCACTGCATCTCAGCATGCAGCATAAGTGTTTTATGTGTACTTCTCATTTCATCACATAGAGTACTTAAAAGACACATACTCAGGAATTGTGATTCAATAAAATCAATAATTTTTAATGGTTCATCAAAGATATCCTTAATTTCCACTGGCATCCTTTTCCTGCAAGTTCAAGGAGGGGAAGAATACAATGACCATGTGCACAGTTTGGTACCACTGCCTCACTTCATGTTAAGGCACCAGGAGTTTCACCTACTCTTACTTTTGTATCATCAGTGCAAACATCATCCCAGTGAAAAAAGGTAAATGAAGTCTTATGGTTATTACAATAACTGCTTTTGGCCAGGCACAGTGGCTCACACCTGTAATCGGCACTTTGGGAGGCTGAGGTGGGAGGATTGCTTGAGCTCAGAAGGTTGAGACTAGCCTGGGCAATATAAGGAGACCCCATCTTTACAAAACAAAAAAAGCTAGCCCGGTATGGTAGCATGTGCCTGTAGTCCCAGTTACTTGTGAAGGTGAGGTGGGAGAATCGCTTGAGCCCAGAAGATCAAGGCTGCAGTGAGCGGTGATTGCACAACTGCACTCCAGCCTGGGCCACAGAGTGAGACCCTGTCTCCAAACAAACAAACAAACAAATATCTCTCAGACACTTCAAAAGGTTTCAGGAACCCCTATGGGCCACAGACCATACTTTGAGGTTCACTAATCTATGGTTTATATTTTCCTATAAGTGTCTTTTTTGGTCCTCACAGATGCCCTTTAAGATGGGTGCTCCTGGGACACCCCTTGTAAGGATCGGAAAAATGAGTGCCTGGGAAATTAAGTGCCTTGTCCCTGGCCTCAGAACCAAGAACCAGGAGGGACTAGAAGAGAATATTTGTCAGTACTCTCGTGAGCATCAAGAAGGAAAGCACCTCGTCTCCATCCTGATCCCACCTGCAAATCCCCTGTGCTGCACATGGCCAGGCTTAGAAGGCAAGGAGGATGCCCAACCATGGGTGTATGTGGAGCAGCCCAGCATGCCAAGGCGACAAGCCATCCTTGCAGGGGGACCTGAGGAGCAAGTCATAGGTGGAATAAACAATCCTCCACATCAGGGCCCCGATCTCTAGTGGACAACTCTTGAAAGATTCTTGGAGGTTGGCATGACTGCCTCCTCTGTCCATCCATCTCAGAGAATGAAGGATCTGCGAGAGCAAGAGTGAGGAAGAATAAGTCAGTAAGTTTCAGTCTTTGAAATAATAGTTTTTATTTTAGTCTTCAAATAGGCTAAGATTTCTCTAACCAACTAGTGTCAAAAAGCACACCCCAAGCCAGAAGATAGGCCCGCTTCCCCTGGCTTTCCTACAGCTACACTCAGGGGTGGGGGTGCTTGGAAGATATCTAACTCCATGACCTTTGTGATGCCGCTCTGCCGGCACATTCCCACATGGCCTGGGAAACCAAAGGAAGGAAAGAAACACAGGCCACCAAGCATCCCTGGGGCTTCCTACATGGGCCACAACATGGATCAGCAATGGGAAATTGGACCAGGCCTGTGGAATCTGTGGAACCAGAATAGTGGACACTATCTTTGGGAAGAAGGGGAGAAATGAGAGAGATCCTGGATAAATGACACCTACAAATTTCCACAGGGCTGAACACTTTCCATTTTCTCTTTTTATGTGGCCTGTCCAATACCTGCATCTTTAAATCCTTGTAGATATAAGCTCCAGGTCTTGTAACCTAAAGGATACCCTGGTGGAGAGAACTGATTGTCTAGACAGGCAGCAAATGAAATGGCAGTAACTGAAATAAGACATGACTAAAAAATGTTGGAGATTTCCTAAAGCCTGGACAAGATAAGTGTCCACTTCCAACTCTTCTTCAGACCTCATTTTCCAACCCAGGCAGAGATGACAAAGAGGCCACAGAAAGCTGGATCCGAAGCTTTGATGTTCCCTAAACTTTTACCCTTGTCACTTGCCTTAAGTAAGTTTCAGATTTTGATAAACAAGCTCAGCAAGTCTCAGAATACAAAATCAACGTAAAAAAATTGCTAGCATTCCTATACACCAACATTCAAGCCTTGAACGCAATTGCACTCACAATTGCCACAAAAAGAATAAAATACCTAATAATATAGCTAACCAAGGAGACAAACGATCTCTACAATGAGAATTACAAAACACTGCTCACAGGAATCAGAGATGACACCAACAAGTGGAAAAACATTCCATGCTCATGGATAGGAAGAAGCAATATCATTAAAATGGCCTCACTGCCTAAAGCAATTTATAGATTCAGTGCTATTCCTATCAAACCATCAATGACATTTTTCACAGAACTAGAATAAGCTATTTTAAAATTCATATAGAGCCAAAAAAGAGCCCAAATAGCCAAGCCAACCCTAAGCAAAAAGAACAAAGCTGGAGACATCGTGCTACCTGACTTTAAACTATGCTAAAGGGCTATACAGAAACTGCATAGTGCTGGTATGAAAACAAACACATAGACTAATGGAACAGAATAGAGAGCCCACAAATAAGGCCTCACACCTACAACCATCTGATCTCTGGCAAAACTGACAAAAAGAAGTAATGAGGAAAAGACTCCCCATTCGATAAATTGTGCTGAGATGACTGGCTAGCCATATGCAGAAGATTAAAACTAGATCCCTTCCTTACACCATATACAAAAATCAACTCAACATGGATTAAAGACTTAAATGTAAAACTCAAAACTATAGAAATGCTGGAAGACAACCTAGGCAATACCATTCGCAACCTAGGAATGGGCAAAGATTTCATGACAAAGATGCCAAAAGCAATTGCAACAAAAGCAAAAATTGACAAAGGGGATCTAATTAAACTAAACAGTTTCTTCACAGCAAAAGAAACTATCAACAGAGTAAACAGACAACCTACAGAATGGAAGAAAATTTTTGCAAACTCTGCATCTGATGAAGTTCTAATATTCAGCATCTATAAGGAACTTAAATTTACAGGAAAAAAAAACAACCCCATTAAAAAGTGGCCAAAGGACATGAACAAACACTTTTCAAAAGAAGACATACATACAACCAACAAGCATATGAAAAAAAGCTCAACATCATGGATCATTAGAGAAATGCAAATCAAAACCACAATGAAATGCCATCTCACACCAGTCAGAATGGCTATTACAAAAAGTCAAAAAAATAAAAAACGTTGGCAAGGTTGTGGAGAAAAGGGAATGCTTATTCACTATTGGTGAGAGTGTAAATTATTTCAACCATTGTGGAAAGCAGTGTGGCAATTCCTCAAAGAACTAAAAACAGAACTACCATTCAACCCTGCTATCCCATTACTGGGTATATACCCAAAATAATGTAAATCATTCTACCGTAAAGATATATGCAGATGTATGTTCATTGCAGCACTATTCAGAATAGCAAAAACATAGAATCAACCTAAATGTCCATCAATGGCAGATTGGATAAAGAAAATATGGTGCATATATGCCATGGAATCCTACACAGTCATAAAAAAAAAAAGAACAAGATCATGTCCTTTGCAGAAACATGGATGGAGCTAGAGTCCATTGTTCTTAGCAAACTAACACAAGAACAGAAAACCAAATACCTCATGTATCTCACTTATAGGTGGGAGCTAAATGATAAGAACACATGAATACATAGACAAGAACAACAGACACTGGGGCCTAACAGAGGATTGAGGGTGGGAGTAGGGAGAGGATGAGGAAAATAACTAATGAGTACCAGGCTTAATACCTGGCTGATGAAATAATCTGTACAACAAATCCCCGTGACACAAGTTTATCTATATAACAAACTTGCACTTGTAGCCCTGAACTTAAAAGTTAAAAAGAATGTTTCAACTTGTATAAAAGGGAAGGAGAGGGCCAGGGCCAGTAGTTGTGGTATTATTCATCTATCCCTTCAACAAATATGATTCTGACTATACAGTGGGGGATTTATGGGCTGGTAGATATAAGTGGAGGCTGAAAGGACGGATAGGGAGTGGAAGGAACCAAACTCACAAAGTCATAGACAAAGAGATTGTGTCTGTGTTCAGGGGACTTTGAGTAGCTCAGTGTGGCCAACTTTCAGAGTGGAAATGCACAAAAACTCTTGTGTAGCATTAATGTCGTTAAGCAGCACTAACCTGGTGTTTCAGATATTCATCTTTCCATTTTCGGGACTTGAGAGCCATTTGAGGACACTCTGCAGTCTTGGAGGAGGGAAGAAGAGAAAAGTAACAGCACAAGGCACAAGACAGAGTGACAAGGCAAAAACTGGCCCCAAGGGGACAACACCGGGGCTTAGTAATTGTTTCTACCTCCTCAGTTCCTGGAAGCACAAGATGGAGATTGACTCATAAGAGTGAGTTAGTTGGTGCATGAAGTCAGAGTATGACACACACAGAAGCTGACTTAATGATGGGTCCTCAGAGCCACTGGGTCCTATCTCCTGAAATATCCCCTTACCAGGGACCCGGAGAGCCAAGGCCCAAGAGTGGAGGTGACAATGCACTGGCAAGAGTATGGACAGACATACAGGTGGGGCAGAGTCATGCCAGCATTGAAGGACAGGTCCCAGGTCAGCTTCGGCACACAGGTGCAGAGTGGCAGAACCACCTCGTTTAGGGGTCTCAATGCCCAGCCAGGCTCTCTCTGCTCCATATTGCCAGAGGAGACCTCTTGCTTAGAAAATGGAATTTTAATGCATTGTGGGGTGGAGGGGGGTGAAGAAAGAGATCCTTTCAGCATACAGGGCGGCTGCTTGGGTGGTCTGGTGTTGGTGGAGCACTGGAGAGAGGAGCTCTGAGCACTCAAGGTAAGAAGGATGTACTAACTGGAATGGAAAAAGAAAAGACAAGGAGGGACACATAAGTAAAAGTGAAAGAAACATACACCTTTTAGAAACACTTTTTCTACTTTCCAATGGCCTTTAGATTTGATTTGGAAAAAGGACAAGCACCACTAAGCATCATTCTGATGCTATTCAATTCTCAAAAGGGGCAAGTAAGCCATGGAATGGTAGGTATCATGCATATCTTCCAATGCTGTGAAATTGTGCTCTAAGACATGCTGCATGGGATGAGGGAGCACTGCCATGAGAGCATCTGCACTGGCCACGTGACTGTTTGCTCTCACAGCCTTCCTCACCCTGGCCCTGCCCTACCTTGCATCACCACTTCTCATTTTCACCTCCTGTCTGCCTCAGTGGCATCTCCAGGAGAGGCTGCATCTACTTTGTGGCTCCAGCTCACTGTGGTTCCAGCTTCCCCTGGGTGACCCACTGATGGCAGCAGCTTCTTGTTTGGTTAATCTCTGGGTTGACACTTTCCCTTGATGCTTGTGTTAAACTCCCTTTGTTTAAAATTCCTGGAGTGGTTCCTATTTTCTAGAGTAGCCCTTGACTGATACAGCAGTCCTACTTTATATATTTTATATGTTGGGGTTTCACATAACATTTAATCAGGAATAAAAATTTATATTGGAAAAAACAGACTAAGAAACATTTGAATATGACCATTCTTGTTTGGCCCAAATGTAGATGAGACACCTGAAAACCAAAGATATTAATAAGTAGAACAAACACACAGTAAGAGGTTTGCTAGTTGTCCCTTTATTGGCTTTTTAAACTTACTAGATAAAGCAAGTAGTGCAGAAGTATATAAAGTAAAAATTGAAAGCAGGTCCTACATCCAGGACTCATGACCTTGAGATAACCGCAGTTTGGTATGTTTTATTGGCTTCTTGAATTTCTAAGTAGACACACACACACACAGACACACACACCACATACACATATGCATATACACATATGCACATACGCATATGCATTTTAAAAATAGGGTCACTCTGCACATCTTGATCTTCAACTTTCTTTTTTTCACAGAACAGTGTATTACAGATGTCTTTCCATGTTAGCATCTGTAGATCTACTTCATTTACGTTAGCAGCTGCAGAGCATCCTGCTGTATTGAGGTTTTATAACATTATCTGACGAATTTGAGTTCCCTATTAGCTAATAGTCATTTTTTGCCATTACTAGAAAATAGGTATTTCACTATTACAATCTGTTGCAATTACAAAGAAAGTTGCAGTGACTTTCCTTGTACCGTGCAGACAGCTTTGTGCTTGTGTGTGTCTGTGTAAGGTGGGTACCAGGAAGTGGAACTTCGGGTGCAGAGGTTAGGAGCCAAAATGCCTCCAAAAGGCTGCTCATATTACATTCCCACCACCAGTGAGACAGTTTATTTTTCCACATCTTCACCAACAGCAGACATTTTACTTTTTCACCAATTGAGAAAAGCTCTCTGAGGATCACTTAAGAAGCATTCACAGGCCTGCCTTAAAATATCCACCAGCAAAGGACAGCGCCTTTGGCAATGACAGAGAAGCAAGAAATTGCCCCTTTATGCACTCCACTGGGGATTTCTTAACAGATGTAAGAAGGCTTCCTAATATTCAGTCTTGACTTTGTATGTGTATGTTGAATGTGTCTTCTAGCAATCCGATTGTTCATGATAGGAAGTCCAATTATAAAAATGAAACTAGATGTAGATCTAGTTCCTGTTGTTTTGGAGGTTGTCTTGTCTCTTGGATAGTTTTTTGTTTTGTTGTTTTTTCTGCAGTTTCACTCTAATGTATTTAGGCAGAATTTTTTTTTTTAATCCTGCATCTAATTCAGTGTGACTTTTGATCCTGGGGATTCATGCCTTTCTTCAGGTCTCGAAAATTCTCTCTCATGATCACTGTGAGACGCATCTTGGAAGAGTCCTCCGCAATGATGAGAACATAATTATCTTTCCTCAAACAGAAGCCCATGTCCCCCATGGCCAAAGTAAAAAAAGAAGTCTGTGGGAGGTGCCTGGAAAATTCGGGTAGACCTCTGCAAGGCAGACAACCCCCAACAGGAGGCAGCCCAGGAGTGATCCCTGTAGACTGTACAAGGTGGTGGACAAGAACATGAGGACCTTGGGAAGCAACCTGAAGGAGCTTGGTCCCAGCTGGAGCTCACTATACATGTGATTCTGAGCAAGTCCACATAGAGATGATTATGGTGCCCACATGGCACTCTGCCATCTTAACATGATACTCATCTATGTTCACAAGATACTATGATACCCCGACCCTGTCAGTAAGGTTGTTTTTATTACTGTTCCTGCTTATTGATGAAGAAATAAGCCCACTGAGGGTAAGTGGTATAGCTTATCAGTAGTATATCTTAATCTTTCATAAAAACCATGTTGAAGATTTTTTTCTTTATGCTTTCCAATGTCCCTTACGTAAGTACCCTTCAAAACAAATTCCACTGAGAATTTAACAGCAGATAAAAACCCAGATAATCGGAATTATATAACCTGGATTTACTTTCCTACTTTTATCGTGGCAATCAGAAAATGATGGAATATATTTAGTTCTCAATCTTAGTAGTTACGGATTTTGGCATTTTGCACTACGGACTAGGAAAGAGTATAAAATATAGAGGGCATCGTCCATGCCCTTCAGCAATTACAATTTTGTGGGGCAACAAAAAGGTGGCCCAAGGCACATACAGTGGATATTGGGTCAGGACATCTCTAGACAGGGCAGCCAGGTTCATTTCAAGGTGCTTGGTCTGGTGCGTCTGATAACCTCTCACCCTCATGCCCACAATTTCCATGAAGGAAAGGTGGTGTGCCAAGCGTAGCCAGGACAGAAGTGCCCAGAACTCTGGCCTTTTGTAAACACATGTCAGACAGGAAGCAAAAGAGAAGAGAGGAAGGCTTTCAGGCAACTCTGTGTAGTGCAGAGTCAGGAGTTCCATAGCTGGGAGCCTTCCCAGATAACAAAGTATTCCCGAACAAGTTCCAACTTGCCAAGAAAGGCCAAACTCAAAAGAAGGAAATTAGGGCATGCGAGTGGGCTGGGGTGACCCCAGAGGCCAGAATCTCCCAATTTCGTCTGCAGCAGTTTCTGCTTGGCTGGGCTTGGGAGATTCAGGAGGTTTGTTGCATTTCAGTCATGCTGCTCTTCCGGGGTATCCAGGCCTACCGACGAGACTCTGCTCCTTGTGGTGTAATAGGAAATCCTCTCTCCAGATCATCCACATTCCCAGGCGGGAAGATGACCATGGGGAAGGCCTGGACCCTCTGGTTCCAAAGCGCCATCATTCTCATAGGAAAGCTGTTTTCTCTGGCAAGTGAAGCCTGAAGTTGATTTATGGCTCGTTTTCAGTACACAATACTGTAATTTTGTGAAATGATAGCAGTATCGATTCCAGATTTTCTCTTTGCTGAAAACCAGTACTGTGGTGCTAAATGAAGCCTCAGAGCAAGTAACGGCACTTCACACTAATCGATTTAATGGGTCTGATCCTCCACTTTGATGCAACTGCCAAGGGCCTCCTTAAGACACTGGGGTCTTGTTGTCTGGTTTCAGGACCACAATTCTCCAGGTGGGCCCTGACTATGAAACAGGGCTGACTCCCCAATAAGGCAGAGGGTCTGAACGGGATGGCAAGGAACCTATTCACTGCAGCTGTTGGGAGGGTCAAAGCCATTGTGAAGAATAAATTTAGGGTCTTCCTTACAAGTAAATTTCCTGTCTTGTTCTAGTCCAGATCTCAAGACAGGAAATGAAGGTTGATGTTCAGGGTTGAGAACAAAACAGAATGATTGAATGAGTGAATGAAGGAAGGAATGAATGAGGTGGATGAATGAGAGGGAGAGGAATAGAGAAAAGGAGAGAAGGGAAGAAAAGATAGAGAAGGCAGGAAGAAAGGGAGAGTGGCAGGGAGAGGGGAGTAAGAAGAAATCTTATTAGTCCAGAATGAGTGCTGTCAAGGCAAAGTGAGTCATGATTTTGAATAGAGTTGATTTATCTTCCAGTTCCAACATTAATTTGAAATTAGGATTCTTTATGGAGGGATTTGGCAGGGGAGTGCCATGATTTGATTTGCCTTTCAAAAAGCCCTCTCAGGCCTCAGAGTGCATATTGGGTTGGTGAGGAGATAGAGAAAAGGTAGGGAGACAAATTACAGTGTGGCTCTGGCCCTCCAGGCAAGAAGTAATAGTGGCTTTGCCCAAGGTGGAAAAGGAAAGCATGGATGGACTGGTATTTAGTTTGAGGCAAAGCAGATGCAGCTTGGTGACAGATAGGTTCTGGGGAAGGAAGGACAAAGGAGATGACTCCAAGATCATAAATAGAGGGGCCATGTCCTGATAGTGGAAGCATGAAGGACTGAGGAAGACAGAAAAGCTTCCTTCCTGACTGAGGTAGCTGGGATGCACTCTTCTTAAGAACGGATTGCCCCATTTATTCCATCTTGTTGTGTAGACTGTCCACCAGCTCCCATGCCAGCTGCTGGAGTGTGTGGACTGAGTGACATTGAAGGGAGTTGCCCTGCCAGTGCCAGGGCTCCACGTCCTGCCAATGAGGAAGCCCACAGGTCATTAACATGGAGGGAGAAGCGGAATGGGACTGAACCTTGGAGAAATATATAAACATCCACTGTGGTGGCCTCAGAACACTTGGGAAAGAAATCCTGAGTCACTGCAGGGCTTGAAACATGATTTTGATAATTTATTTACATAACCTACTTTTTAAAAGTTTGGCAGTCACATTCTTTTGACCAGGCTGTTATAAATCTTGTTGGATCCTAAAATCAGGATTCCGAAGTTGGAAGGAGCCTCAGAGGTCACCTATTCCAAATGCCTCCTGTCCACCTGAATCCCCTTGAAGCATCTCACCAGGGATGGTCATCCTAATGAGGCTTTTCCAGGCATCATACAAGCAGTTCAAGGCAACAGGGCCCATTCGTGGCACCGTAAGATGACTGTCCAGGGCAGTGATTCACAAACTTTCAAACCACAACCCACAATGAGAAGTGCATTTACATACCACCTCACTACACACACACACACACACACACAACTCCCCTGAAACAATACTCACCCTTACTGTGTGACTTATACCCTGATATTTTCTATTCTGCTTTATTCTAAAAACTGATATTTTCAATCTACTAAATGGATTTTATAGCTTGCTAGTGGGTTGTGACCTAAAATTTGAAAAGCACTAGTCCAGGGCACAGACTCCAAATCCACAGGTGTCAAGCAGACAACAAACAAAACTCTAGCTCCCTCGGTTTCTCTGTTTAATGCTAGGTGGGGTGTCAGAGCCCCAGCATTGGAAAGTGGCCAACTCATGGGTTGGTAAGAACCTTTACTGATGACAGTGTAGGTTTAAACAAGGAGTTTTATTAGAAAGAATGAACATCCCTGAAGAGTGCAGTGGACGCCTCCGCGAGACAGAACTGAATGGACCGTGGTGAATTGTTCCTTAGGAGTATTTTTGGACCTTAAGAGGAAGCTGAAGAGTAGTTTGCATGATACATGATTACATTTGTAGATATTTTGGTGCCTTAACGTCAGCGAGGGTTGCGCAATGAGTTTCGGCATGCATGCATTCTGGAGATGTATAGAAACTCTAGTTACTTACAAATTTTAAGTTGAAAAGAGTACTGGAACCACATGCCAATATGTGTTTTAAACAAACATAAATAGTTTGGGGGGCTTATTCTTTTGGGGGCTGTCTCTGATACATAGAATAGTTGTTGATGCCATTACCACCATATCTCAGATGCAACTGTGTTTGATATAGAATGTAAAGAGGTGCTCAAACCAGAGTGACTCCATCTTGAACAAGGGCTAGGTAAAATGAGGCTGAGACCCACTGGGCTGCTTTCCCAGGAAGTTAGGCAGCTGAAACCCAACAAAACCAAGATGGTGATGAAAGTGACCTCTGGTCATCCTCACAGCTCATTATATGCTAACTATAATGCATTATTATATCATGCTATTATAAAAGGCGCTTCCACCAATGCCATGACAGTTTACAAATGCCATGGCAACATCAGGAAGTTACCCTATATGGTCTCAAAAGGGGAGGAACACTCAATTCCTGGAGTTGTCCACCCCTTTCCCAGAAAACTCATAAATAATCCATCCCTTGTTTAGCAGATGATCTAGAAATAACTGTAAGTATAATCAGTCAAGCAGCCCATGCTGCTGCCCTGCCTACAGAGTAGCCATTCTCTATTCCTTTACTTTCCTAATAAACTTGCTTTCACTTTATTATATGGACTCACCCTGAATTCTTTCTTGCACAAGGTCCAAGAACCCTCTCTTGGGCTCTGGATCAAGACCCAGATCCAGCAACGTGTGGTTCCTTTACATGGGCCATTGACACTATTGAGGGGAAAACTTCTTTCAAAAAATATAATAATGAAGTCATGTCAGTAATTGGTCAGGGTAATCTCTCACTCTTGGTTTCCTAATTATTTTCATTCTCAATGAGAAGAAATGATCTGAAGAAAAGCGTTTTGTGACCATCCAAGGAGGGAAAAATGATAAGAATAAGCGCTGGGTCTGTGAACTGTTTTAATAAACAGACATTTTAAAACAGATCTGTTTAACTAGTTCCCCTGAGCTGATGCCACCAAAGTGGATATAGCCAAGCACTGGGGAATGGGGGAAAGGTAGAGATAAATGGGGGCCCATGGCAGGGTCAGCTTGTCTTTGCCATCAACTCGTCCTGACCTTTAACCCCAAATACAATGTGCCCTAGATTCTCAGTTATTTTATGTTAAAAGCAGGACCTTCTTATTTCAAAAGGAATTAAAGGCACATTGTAAAAAAAAAAAAAATCTATCAAATACTAACAAAGCATAAGAGAAAAGAAAGAGGAAGGAAAAAATGAAGGAAGTGGTACTATGGGTGGTGATGAATGGGTTAATGAATTAATGTGATCATTACTTTGTATTCATATATCAAATCATCACATTGTACACCTTGAAGGTATGAAGCTTTTGTTGTCAATTTTACCTCACTAAAGCTGGAAAATTTTTTAAATAAAGGAAATTTTTTAATGAAAGAGAAAAAAAGGAAGGAGAGGAGGAAGGGAGGGAGAGAGGAAGTAAGGAAAGAACTAAGAAAGGAAGGATGGAAAAGAGGAAAAAAAGGAAAAGAAAATTAAACTCAACAAAAATCCCATCCCCTGGAGAAAACCACTAACAACATTGTGGTGTATACCTGTCAGTTAATTTCTCAAATTGCTTCTGATCTCAGGAACATGAAGTTTTCAAGATTATTTCTTGTTCTTTCAGCTCAATAAAATTCTCCTCACCTTCTCCCTGACCTAAGGGTCTTCCCTTGAATTCTGGTTGTACAGCTGTGCACAGGCCCACAAGATTGTATCTCATTAACCTTTCTTTCGCATATGGAGATGTCAGTCCTCTGACTCACTTCCAACTTAGCCTTGGTGAAATATTTCCTACACAGCCTTCAGAGCACCATTAACTGACTACTAAATTTTGTTTTGTTTTATTGGACTTCTGTGAGATTGGTGCAGAAGTAATTGCTGCTTTTGGCATAACTTTGTATGGCCTAATAAATGACCAACCTAATAAAACAGAACTTCCTAGGGCTAGCATCTAAGTTTTATTAACGTTATACTCCCCCAAGAGCTAATATTGCTAGACACATAGTAGGCACTCAGTAAATGTTTGTGGAATTGAACTGAAAGAATGCTAAGTTCATTAATTGGATCGATCCTAAGGGCAGACTGAGAACATTTTTTAATGACTTAGTCCAGGTATCTGGGCTTTCAGAATACCTGAGTCAGACTACAGTGAGTAACCATCCCTGCCAACAAGAACAACGACAACAAAAACATAAAATAAGGGAGAGTTTAATTTTGTCTATTTGTTTGACTATCAAGAAAGCAATTATATTCCCTGATGAAAAATCCAAAATTCTCTGGTCTCAACATGACAGAACAGCTTCCCAGGCACTGTGCAAAAATACAGTTGAGATGTTCTCCCTTGAGAGTCCGGGGGACATTTATGCCCCAACCTTCCTGGAGGGTAGGATGAAAGCTAGGAATCGGAGGAAGATTCTCACACCACTCTTCCTCTGTTTCCTAAAAACATCTCCCAGGAGCTTACTCTCCTTCTTGTAACAGAAGACAGACTTCGGACATTTCTCATAGTATATGTCTTATCTTTAATCCTTTTTGTCCACAGGGTACTTTAGGCCTTGTGGCTTGGATTTCCAGGCAGTATCATTTGTTCTGGACTTCAGGAGTATATTTGCTGTTGGATCAATTGGCAGGAAGTCATTAGTATTTCTCAAAGTAGACGTTGCCTCTAATTGTGAAGATTGGCTGTGAGGAAACTAGTCACTAGTTACTAGTGTATCCTGTCCCATGACATCTTTCTACAATTGATTTAGGCAAATGCAATCCCTAGAGCTTCATTCTTCCAAGATCAGTTTCTTCCAATGACTCCTACCATCATGCATCCAGAGATTTTCACAGAGTAGAAGATGCTGTTGGTGCTCCTCCCATCTCTTGTTAGGTGACTTCCCTATTGTCCTGCACACAGGCTATCCCATGCTAGCACCTGCTAGTTTTTCTAGGGGGCTTCAGGAGCCAGGCCTCTTTGTTGGAGTGCGTGGGGAACAAGAAATACCTGGATATTTGCATTTACCCAGAGATAGCCCTTAGTCAATGACTGATGAGCATGGGAGTAAAACCACAGCAGCTCCCTTGTCCCCAGTCAGGATAATTGAAGGGGAGACCTGTCCTATGGCAGAGCCCTGGCAGGGTTGGAGTAGTGACCCTCTGTAGGACTCTGCCTGTTATAGCAGCCTTGCTACAGCTGGACCTTCTTCCCTTCCCTGTCCCACTTTCTCACTCTCCTATCAGTATTCCTGGGAATGCTTTCTAATAAAGCCCTTTCTTTCCCATGAATCCCGATCTTAAGGTGTGCCTCTGAAAATCCCAGCCCAAGGTGACTGGCAGGGAGGAATCCCAGAAGCTTCAACGGCAGCCTCCAGGCTGAACTCAGGCACGTGCATTTTTATTGACCACGGTGGGCGAGTGGCCTACAGGGTGATTTTTAATTTTATTCAAATTATTTGTTGATGTTATTTGTTGAGAGAAAGGATTCAGAACATAGAGGAAGGATTTGAGAGGTACATGAGGAAAACTAGCAAGTTTCCTTACACCTGAAATTTAAAAAGTGTCCTCAGACAAGGAGAGCATGAAAGGCAGAGGAAAAGCAGCAAGGGAGAGTGGCCATGGGGTCTCAGATGAGGGAGCCAGACCCACATGATTTCACAGACAGCGCAACACCAGGAGCGGGCAGTGCCCCCACTTAGGTGAGAGCCCAGGAGTCCTGTGGGAGTAGAGGCCATGCCCACCATCCCACCAGGGTCTACTGAGAGAGCTTCCTGCCTGAGCTGTACTGAGGACCAGTGCTGGCTGTTCCTCTACAAGCGTCCAGCATGTCCCAGTGATGGTCAGCAGACAGGTGCCTGTGAGAGCCCATGACTTTGCTGATTTTCTGACTTGCCCCGTCGGCACCCTGTTTATTCCCCAAATCACAGGACACTCGCAGGCCCTGTTTGGCAGCGTCGTGTTCACCTGGAGAAGTAATGGGTAGGGGGCCACCCTGGCCTCTCACCTGGGAGGGCTGGATGAGCTGAGTTCAGGCATTCATCCCTCTCCCAGCCAACGCAAGCCTCCCATGACCACCCTTCCTACCTGTCGTGTAGCCACGGGTATCAGTCCACCTGATGGCTGCTGCTAACCTGATCCACAGTCAAACTCTGCTTGGGGACTAAGTTTGATTATAAATACCTCAGCACATGACCTCTTCTACCCAGAAAATCTGACTTTATCTTTTGCTTCTTATTCAGGCTATTTTGAGGCTGGCTCCAAAGACCTTGACAGGTGTCTGGGTGGAGTGTGGGTTGAAACCCTCAGCCTGAGGGCATGGTGGTGTGCAAAGCTGCAAACGTGGTCTCTATGCAGGTCCGTCTCCACTCACGGCTTTGTAGGTCCCCCGGCCTCTCAGTGGGACCTGCACAGTGAGGGATTCCCCTCTTAAAGTTACCACCCCAGGTCTCCCTGACATAAGCTGGGCCAGGAGAGCAGCTGAGAACCATGGAGCATAAACTTATGTTTTTGATTGCAGCCTTGTGAGGCCCTAAGTAGAGGTCCCAGTTAAGCTGTGCTTGAACTCCTGACCCACCGTGAGATAATAACTGTGTGTTGTTTTAAGTGATTAAGTTTGTGGTAATACCGTTACACAGCAATGGAAAACTCGAATAGGGAATGTACAGGTGAAATTGAGCGTTTTGGGGAATGACAGATAATTAAGGCTTTTCCTTCCCACCCTCATAGCTCCACCCAGGAGGTCCCAAGGCCCCAGAAGTCATGACTGTAGTGCTGCCCTCGATGAAACCACAAGCAGCCTCCCAAACGACTCTAAGATACTATCATTGCTCAGAAGCAGCAGCAGAGAGGTCCACACCTTCAGGGTCGTGGAGAACAGGGCCAAGAGTTCAGGAAACCTGTATGCCGTAATGATCAAGGTCCAGGTGCCCTCACTGTATGAAACATCATCATGGCCCAACCATGGCGAAGTGGAATGGGGAGAACCCCAGGAAACACTAGGAGAGGTTTTCCTCCAGTCTAGTGAAATATAGGCTTGGAATCAGAAGTTAAATTTAACATAGAAAATAAAACTGTTTTTTTCCTTACAAGCTGAGTTTAAGGGCTGAGGTTGGTACCTGTTAGAAATGGAAAACAAGGTTAGCCGTGGGGCATGTTCCCTGAGGGGAGGCAGAATGGGAGGCTTAGGGCAGGGTGAAGCCTTGTCAATGTCCTGCAGCCAAAGGCCTCCAGGACTACCTGTACTTGAACATGCTGGACTTATTACTCCTGGCAGGGAGGGAGAACACACAACTTGGAGAGTCACACAGGGCATCTCAGGAAGAAGGTGTTAGGAAGGACTTACAATAGGATTTGGCTTGAAGGAGGGTTTAGGGAAACTGGGATTTGCACTGGCTCCCATGCTGTCAGAAAGTGGGGACAAGTCTATGAACGGGTATCTTTATAGATCATATCTATGGGAATGGAGACTAGAGCGAGGCTCAAGACACAATTGGAAAAGACACAGCCATCACTTATATCAGCTAGGATAGGCGAATGTTTGGTCATTTTTGTGGTTTGAACAATGCTCATGTTTGTCTATCTTCAGACATGATTAGGGAGTGGCCTTGTTTTTATTTTGATTCATCGCAGTCACAGTATAGTCTTCTCTGCGGTTGCTGATCTATGAGAATTTTTGTATTCAAAGGAGAACATTAAGGCCTAGCTGTGAGTAACACCAGGCCAGCTCCAGGAGGACAGGAACTGCTTTTCTCTCTCTCGAGCTCTTGTTTCCTGGGAGGCTAGCGAGGAGGGAGTCCTTCCAGAACGCCCTTTTCCATGCCCCACTTCACTGCAGCAGTAAGAACCCCCTTTGCAAATATGCTTGACTGACTATGGAGGATTTCTCCCAGGAAACTGCCTGGAAGTTACATCTGGTGGCCACAGACATGGTGAAACCTTTTTGAACAGCAGTTTTGCAACATCAGCCAAGATGCTTTGACCCATTAAATCCACCTCAGGGAATTTCTTCTAAGGAAATCTTCTGAAATACTTCAAAAGGTCATATGCACAAAGATGTTCATTACTGAGTTGTTTAAAACAACAAAATAAATGGTGGTAACCTAAGTGTCCAATCACAGGGATTGAGACAAATACATTGTTGTATATCCAACAAGATTATGAGGAAGCTGATAGTTGAGTTCACGCAAAAGTACCCATTGTCTTATATGGACATTTGGTCTATTTTAATAATGTCGTTACTTCAGCAAAATTAACTTAATTCGTGTTTTTGTAAATTCCCAGAACCCTAAGGGATTGTGTTGTGAAGTGTTGCTGTGTTATTTAATCAAATGCATAATGGCAGATGGTAATGAGAGTCAACACAATTTCTGTAAGGCTGCTGGTAGAAAAGAGGCCAATGAAAGGCACTTTGGTCATTCCTGCAGGTTCTAGGATGAACAGCATGAACATGCAACCTCTCACTCCTCTACAAAGTCCTCTGGTCCTCTAAGTCTGAAGATTACACATAGTCCAATGTCGAGTGAGACTCATTTTTCTCATCTGAGAACTGGGGTAATACTGACTTCATTGGATTGTGGTAAGGGATAAACAAACTGTGGGCACTTAATACCATGCTCAGTAAAAACAAAAGTCCCACCACAGCCTCAAGCAGAGGACAAAGGCCTTCTGCAGTGATTTCCAGGAGGAGACTTGCTAGCCATGCACTGAAGAGAGGAAAGTCTACAACAGTTGATCTTTAAATTATCTTCTGTTGAAAAGCATTTGTTCCTCACAAAAACTTTTGGCTACTCATTTAATCATCTTGACCAATCCCAAGCCTAAAGCTGGAGGTGAGCAGTGGCTTCACCTTCACCAGGGGCCAAAGCTCTCAGCACCGTAGGGGATGAGCTAGACTAAGTCTCATTCCAGGATGAAATCCAGCATGCCTAGTCCAGCCCACCAGCTCAGACCCCCAAGTTCAGCCTGCCTGTCTTCCCATGCCCTCCTATCCTGACCCCTCATTGCTGTCTTGCAGCAGTTCTCAGCCTAGGGTGAAAGCCGCCCATTGACCAGTTCTCACTGCTAAATTCCGCCACCTCCCAGCTACTGGTTGATGGGATTATTGACCTCCCTCCTCTCATCTTAGACATGAGGGGCTCCTGACCACCTCTATCCCAGACAACAGGGGAGACATGCTAAATACTTTTCAAATTCCCACTCTGGGCAAAGCCCCTGTGAAAACTTGAGAAGAGGATACAGGTTTGTATTTATTTCTCCCCAAATGCATGTCAGTCTGGCAGGGGCAAGAAGCCATGTGCTGTCATAAAAGGCAGAAAGTGAGTCCTGTGATCAATTAGGTCATATTTGGACAGGTAGAAATGGGAAGGGATGGGCAGGCATTCCAGGTGGAGGAAATAGCTCGAGTAAAAGCATGGGTGCCAAACACTGGGTCAATGGCCTGGTTCCCTTGGCTGAAGCATGGAGGTGGAAACAAGAGATGTGAGAAGGCTGGAAAAGCGAGCCAAGGCTGGGCTGCAGAGGGCCCTTAATGTCATGAAGAGGCACCTAGACAGCATCGGCTCCAATAACAGCAGAGCCTCTGGCATGAAGGACTGATGGTTATTTGATTGGAGCAATGGACCAACGCCCTTTCAAGACCTCTCTCTGCCTGATCTGTGGTTCTGTCCCTTGAAACAACATGAGTTAAAAACCACAAACAACCAACCCTGCGGCCAAATGGGCCAAGGATACAAATTACCATCTTGTAGTAAAAGTAACCAGAGGAGCCAGTCCACCCAAGTGAAGGTGTGCAGCATCCCCCAGAGTCAGGAGAGGCAGTCTAGCATCATTAGTCATTGTAAAGACCAGAAAGGATGACCCACAAGCTCCATGTCTTTATATTCATCTTGTAAAATAGTGGCCCTATAAGAGGACTTGGGCATCATAATTGGTTTTACAAAAATGTTTTCACATGTACACATTTTTACATTTTGCTTTATTACCTAACAACACAGCATGGAAATTTCTCAAATAAATATATGTCATTCATTGTAAGATTATGCACTATTCTATAATACAGCTGTATTATTCAAATAATACAAAATTAGGAAATACCATTTCCCTGTTATTGGGCATTGATTTATTTCCCCTTTTTTTTTGTATGTAAATTTTTTTTTTTTTTTTTTTTTGACGGAGTCTCACTCTGTTGCCCAGGCTGGAGTGCAGTGGCGAGATCTCGGCTCACTGCAACTTCTGCCTCCTGGGTTCAAGCAATTCTCCTGCATCAGCCTCCCAAGTAGCTGGGGTTACATGCACTCACCACCGTGCCTGACTAATTTTTGTATTTTTAGTAGAGACAGGGTTTCACCCACTATGGTGGCCAAACTGGTTTTGAACTCCTGACCTCAAGTGATCCACCCACCTCAGCCTCCCAAAGTGCTGGGATTACAGGTATGAGTCACTGCACCCAGCTGTTGTATGTAAATTTTGAAATATATAAATGTCCTTATATAAACTGGTGCTTGTATTTTTATGGGATAGAGTCCTCAGAAAGACAGTGTGCATCAAAGAGTATGCACATTTTAAACTTTAATAAATATTTCCAGAATTGCGTTTCAAAACAACTGTCACAATTTTTTTAACTTTTTTTGTGGTTTTATTTTTTAATTTTAATTTTAATTTTTGTTTTTCCATAAGTTATTGGGGTAGTATTTGGTTACATGAGTAGGTTCTTTAGTGGTGATTTGTGAGATTTTGGTGCACCTATCACCCGAGCAGTATACACTGCACCATATTTGTAGTCTTCTGTCCCTTGCTCCCCTCTCACCCTTCCCCCCAAGTCCCCAAAGTCCACTACATCATTCTTATGCCTTTGCATCCTCATAGTTTAGCTCCCACATATCAGTGAGAACATATGATGTTTGGTTTTCCATTCCTGAGTTACTTCATTTAGAATAATAGTCTCCAATCTCATCCAGGTCGTTGCAAATGTTGTGAATTCATTCCTTTTTATGGCTGCGTAGTATTCCATCATATATGTATACCACAGGTTCTTTATCCACTCGTTGACTGATGGGCATTTGGGTTCTTTCCATGATTTTGCAATTGTGAATTGTGCTGCTATAAACTTGCATATGTAAGTATCTTTTTTGAATAATGACTTCTTTTCCTCTGGGTAGATACCCAGTAGTGGGATTGCTGGATCAAATGGTAGTTCTACTTTTAGTTCTTTACGGAATCTCCACACTGTTTTCCATAGTGGCTGTGCTAGTTTACCTTCCCACCAGCAGTATCAAAGTGTTCCCTGTTCACCGCGTACACACCAGCATCTACCGTTTTTTGATTTTTTGATTATGGTCATTCTTGCAGGAGTGAGGTGGTATTGCATTTGGTTTTGATTTGCATTTCCCTGATCATTCATTAGCGATGTTGAGCATTTTTTTTTTCACATGTTTGTGGCCATTTGTGTATCTTCTTTTGAGAATTGTGTATTCATGTCCTTAGCCCACTTTTTGATGGGATTGTTAGTTTTTTTCTTACTGATTTGTCTGAGTTTGTTGTAGATTCTGGTTATTAGTCCTTTGTTGGATATATAAAATGTGAAGATTTTCTCCTACTCTGTGGGTTGTCTGTTTACGGGCTGTTCCTTTTGCTGTGCAAAAGCTCTTTAGTTTAATTAGGTCCCAGCTATTCATTTTTGTTTATATTGCATTTGCTTTTGGGTTAATGGTCATGAAATCCTTGCCTAAGCCAATGTCTAGAAGGATTTTTCCAATGTTTTCTTCTAGAATTTTATAGTTTCAGGTCTTAGGTTTAAGTCCTTAATCCATCTTGAGTTGATTTTTGTATAAGGTGAGAGATGAAGATCCAGTTTAATTCTCCTACATGTGGCTAGCCAATTATCCCAACACCATTTGTTGAAAAGGGTGTCCTTTCCCTACTTTATGGTTTTGTTTGCTTTGTCAAAGATCAGTTGGCTGTAAGCATTTGGGTTAATTTCTGGGTTCTCTATTCTGTTTCACTGGCCTATGTGCTTATTTTTGTACCAGTACCACTATGACCTTAGAGTATAGTTTGAAATTAGGTAGTGTGATGCCTCCAAATTTGTTCTTTTTGCTTAGTCTTACTTTGGGTATGTGGGCTCTTTTTTGGTTCCAGATGAATTTTAGAATTTTTTTTTAATTCTGTGAAGACTGATGGTGGTATTTTGATGAGGATTGCATTGAATTTGTAGATTGCTTTTGGCAGTATGGACATTTTCACAATATTGATTCTACCCATCCATGAGCATGGGATATGTTTCCATTTGTTTGTGTCGTCTATGATTTCTTTCAGCAGTGTTTTGCAGCTTTCCTTGTAGAGGTATTTTGACTCCTTGGCTAGGTATATTCCCTTTTTTTTTCCAGCTCTTGTAAAAGGGGTTGAGTTCTTGATTTGGTTCTCCTCTTGGTCGCTGTTGGTGTATAGAAGAGCTACCGATTTGTGTGCATTAATCTTGTATACAGAAACTTTGCTGAATTGTTTTATCATATCTAGGAGCTTTCTGGAGGAGTCCGTAGGGTTTTCAAGGTAAACAATCATAACATCAGCAAACAGTGACAGTTTGACTTCCTCTTTACCGATTTGGATGCCCTTTATTTTTTTTCTCTTTTCTGGTTGCTCTGGCTAGGACTTCCAGTACTATGTTGAAGAGGAGTGGTGAAAGTGGACTTCCTTGTCTTGTTCTAGCTCTCAGAGGAATGCTTTCAACTTTTCTCCTTTCAGTATTATGTTGGCTGTGGGTTTGTCATAGATGGCTTTTGTTACATTAAGGTATGTCCTTACATGCTGATTTTGCTGAGAGTTTTAATCATAAAGGGATGCTGGATTTTGTCGAATGCTTTTTCTGCATCTATTGAAGTGATCATGTGATTTTTGTTTTTGATTCTGTTTATGTGGTGTATCACGTTTATTTACTTGCATATGTTAAACCTTCCCTGTATCCCTGGTATGAAACCCACTTGATCATGGTGGCTTATCTTTTTGATATGTTGTTGGATTCGGTTACCAAGCATTTTGTTGAGGATTTTAGCATCTATGTTCAAGGATATCGGTCTATAGTTTTCCTTTTTGGTTACATCCTTTCTCATTTTGGTAGTAGGGTGATGCTGGCTTCATAGAATAATTTAGGGAGGGTACCTTCTTTCTCTATCTTGTGTAATACCGTCAAAAGGATTGGTACCAATTCTTTGAACGTCTGGTAGAATTCTGCTGTGAATCCGTCTGGTCCTGGACTTTTTTTATTGTTGGTAATTTTTTAATTACCCGTTCAATCTGGCTGTTTGTTACTGGTCTGTTCAGGATATCCAGTTCTTCCTGTTTTAAGCTAGGAGGACTATATTTTTCCAAGAATGTATCCATCTCTTCTAGGCTTTCTAGTTTATGTGTGCAAAGGTGTTCACAGTAGCCTTGAATGATCTTTTGTATTTTAGTGGTGTCAGTTGTAATAGCTTCCATTTCATTTCTTAGTGAAGTTATTTGGATTTTCTCTCTTCTTTTCTTGGTTAATCTTGCCAATGGACTATCAATTTTATTTATCTTTTCGAAGAACTAGTGTTTTGTTTTATTTATCTTCTGTATTTTTTTTTTGTTTCAATCTCATTTAGTTCTGCTCTGATCTTGGTTATTTCCTTTCTTCTGCTGGGTTTGGGTTTGGTTTGTTCTTGTTTCTTTAGTTCCTTGAGGTGTGACCTTAGATGTCAGTTTGTGCTTTTTCAGTCTTTTTGATGTAGGTGTTTAGGGCTATAAACCTTCCTCTTAGCACTGCCTTTGCTGTCTCACAGCGGTCTTGATAGGTTGTGTCATTATTGTCGTTCAGTTCTAAGAATTTTTTAATTTCCATCTTGATTTCGTTTTTGATCCAATGCTCATTCAGGAGCAGGTTATTTAATTTCCATGTATTTCCATGGTTTTGAAGATCCCTTTTGGAGTTGATTTTCAGTTTTATTCAACTGTGGTCTGAGAGAGTGCTTGATATAATTTCAATGTTCTTAAATTTAATAAGGCTCATTTTATGGCCTATCATATAGTCTCTCTTGGAGTAAGTTCCATGCATTGTTGAATAAAATATATATTCTGTGGTTGTTGGATGCAATGTTCTGTATATATCTTTTAAGTCCATTTGTTCCAAGGTATAGTTTAAATCCACTGTTTCTTTGTTGATTTTCTGTCTTGGTGAGTTTTTATCCATTCTGCAGTTTTGTATCTTTTAAGTGGAACATTTAGGCCATTTACATTCAATGTTAATATTGAAATGTGAGGTAGCATTGCATTCATCACGCTCTTTGTTACCTGTGTACTTTGGGTTTTTTGTTTTTTGTTTTTGGTTTTTAACTTGTATTTTTGTTGTATAGGTCCTACGTGATTTATGCCTTAAAGAGGTTCTGGTTTGATGTGTTTCCCAGGTTTGTTTCAAGATTTAGAGCTCCTTTTAGCAGTTCTTGCAATGGTGGCTTGCTAATGGCAAATTCTCTCAGTATTTGTCTGAAAAACATTGTATCTTTCCTTCATATATGATGCTTAGTTTCACTGGATACAAAATTCTTGGCTGATGATTGTTTTGTTTGAGGAGGCTGAAGATAGGGCCCCAATCCCTTCTAGCTTGTAGGGTTTCTGCTGAGAAATCTGCTGTTAATCTGATAGGTTTTCCTTTATAGGTTACCTGGTGCTTCTGTCTCACAGCTTTTAAGATTCTTTCCTTCATCTTAACTTTGGATAACCTGATGACAATGTACCTAGGCAAACATCTTTTTGTGATGGATTCTCTAGTGTTCTTTGTGCTTCTTGTATTTGGATGTTTAGGTCTCTAGCAATGCCAGGGAAGTTTTCCTCAATTATTCCCCCAAATATGTTTTCCAACAAGCTTTTAGAATTCTCTTCTTCCTCAGGAACCCGGATTATTCTTAGGTTTGGTCGATTAACATAATCCCAGACTTCTTGAAGGCTTTGTTCACATTTTCTTATTCTTTTCTTCGTCTTTGTTGGATTGGGTTAATCCAAAGAACTTGTCTTCGAGCTCTGAATATATTTCTTCTACTTGTTCAATTCTATTGTTGAGACTTTCCAGAGCATTTTGTACTTCTAAAAGTGTGTCCAAATTTCATGAATGTATCTTTTTTTCCTTAAGCTATCTATTTTATTGAATAATTCTCCCTTCACTTCTTGCATCATATTTTGGATTTCCTTGCATTGGGCTTCACCTTTCTCTGGTCCCTCCCTGGTTAGCTTAATAACTAACCTCCTGAATTCTTTTTCAGGTAAATTACGGATTTCTTCTTGGTTTGGATCCATTGCTCGTGAACTAGTGTGATTTTCTGGGGCGGTGTTGAAGAGCCTTGTTTTGTCATATTATCAGGGTTGGTTTTCTGGTTCCTTCTTATTTGGGTAGGCTCTGGCACAGGGAAGGTCTAGGGTAAAAAGCTGTTGTTCAGATTCTTTTGTCTCACAGGGTGTTCTCTTGATGTAGTACTCCCCTCCTTTTCCTGTGGATGTGGCTTCCTGTGAGCCAAACTGCAGTAATTGTTGTCTCTCTTCTGGGGCTCCAAAAACTGCCCTAGGATGCCTCCCAGCTGGGAAATAAAAGGGCTTGGTTTTTCCCTGACCTGTGGAGTCTGCACACCAGATTTGCGCCCTCCCCTGAGTTCTGACCAGGATGCTTCTCGCTCCATTCAAATTGTTACAGAGTTCAGCTAAAGATTTGCTTCTCCCTGTGTGGTTTTACCCCTGCTCCTCTCTCGTTGGATCCCCATGGTGCCAGGCAGGAACGGCCTGCTATGGGACCCAGAGAGCTACCAGGGCCTTTCTGCTGCTCCCTCTACCCCTGTATTTCACTCAGCATTTCAAACTGACTCAGCTCCAGGTAAAGTCAGAAACTTCTCCCACAAACAGACCTTCGGCTTCTTCAGTCGGGGTGTGTGTTCAGAGAGGAGGGTCTCCCTCTCCCATTTCCACAGTTGGGGCACTCACAGTTTTGGGGATCTCCTGGGTCCTGCAGGAGTAGTCCACTTCCTTCAGAGTGTCTGTGGGTCCTCTCGGGATTGCTGGTTTGTTCTTGCAGTAATCTGGAGCTAAAATTCACAATGCAAGCAGCCTCCCGCTGCTCTGTCTGAAGCTGCAATCTAGTCCTGACTCCCATCCGCCATGATTTCCCTACAGTCACAATTCCTGTTTAGTCAGTGAGGTATGACAGTATCCTTGACTTCAAGTACCTAACAGAGAGAGAAAAGAGTTCATTGGTATTTATTTCCCTGGTAATCACTGAGGTTGGCATCTTTTCCTATATTCATTAATGATTTGAATTTGCTTTTTGCGTGTTGTTTATTCGTCTCTGGTACTGATTGATTTGTCTTTTTGTTGCTTATCTTTTTCTTGCAATTTTGTTAGAGTTCTTTGTATATTATAGACATTAGTCTTTCCTCAATTATATGTATCATTTGTAATTATTTCTAGAAAAATCTATCGTTTTTCTAGCCTTATTTGTGGGGACTTTTAATACACAAACTGTTTTACAACTGCTTTATGAGATATAACTCACATTTTAAAGGTTATAATTGAGTGGATTTTAGTATATTAGTTGTGCAATCATCACTATCTAATTTCAGAACATTTCCATCACCCCAAAAAGAACACTGTATCCATTAGTAGTCACTCCTTACTCCCCCATTATCCCTGCCCCTTACAATCACTAATATAATTTCTGTCTCTATGAACTTGCCTATTCTGGATATTTCATACAAATGGAATCACATGACATACGGCCTTTTATGACTGGTTTCTGTCACTTAACCTAACATTTTCAAGATTCATCAATGTTCTAGTATATATCAGTACCTTGTTCCTTTTTATGGCTGAATAATAATCTATTGTATGGATAGAATGCATTTTGTTGACCATCTATTGATAACTTCTTGGCTTGTGGGAGGCTCCAACATGGCCGAATAGGAACAGCTCCAGTCTACAGCTCCCAGCGTGAGTGACGCAGAAGATGGGTGATTTCTGCATTTCCAACTGAGGTACCGGGTTCATCTCACTGGGGCTTGTCGGATGGTGGGTGCAATCCACAGAGCATAAGCCAAGCAGGGCAGGGCATCACCTCACCCAGGAAGCATAAGGGGTGAGGGAATTCCCTTTCCTAGCCAAGGGAAGCCGTGACAGATGGTACCTGGAAAACAGCGACACTCCCACCCTAATACTGCACTTTTCCAACGGTCTTAGCAGACAGCACACCAGGAGATTATATACCACACCTGGCTCGGAGGGTCCCACGCCCACTGAGCCTCGCTCACTGCTAGCACAGCAGTCTGAGATTGAACTGCAAGGCAGCAGCAAGACTGGGGAAGGAGCATCCGCCATTGCTGAGGCTTGAGTAAGTAAACAAAGCTCAAACTGGGTGGAGCCCATCACAGCTCAAGGAGGCCTGCTTGCCTCTGTAGACTCCACCTCTGGGGGCAGGGCATAGCTCAACAAAAGGCAGCAGAAACTTCTGCAGACTTAAACATCCCTGTCTGACAGCTTTGAAGAGAGTAGTGGTTCTCCCAGCATGGAGTTTGAGATCTGAGAATGGACAGACTGCCTCCTCAAGTGGGTCCCTGACCCCCAAGTAGCCTAACTGGGAGGCACCTCCCAGTAGGGGCCGATTGAGACCTCATACAGCCAGGTGCCCCTTTGAGATAAAGCTTCCAGAGGAAGGATCAGGCAGCAACATCTGCCGTTCTGCAGCCTCCGCTGGTGATACCCAGGCAAACAAGGTCTGGAGTGGACCTCCAGCAAACTCCAACAGACCTGCAGCTGAGGGTCCTGACTGTTAGAAGGAAAACTAACAAACAGAAAGGACATACACATCAAAACCCCATCTGTAAGTAACCATCATCAAAGAACAAAGGTAGATAAAACCACAAAGATGGGGAGAAACCAGAGCAGAAAAGCTGAAAATTCTAAAAATCAAAGCACCTCAGTTAGGAAAAGAGGAAGTCAAATTGTCCCTTTTGCAGATGACATGATTGTATATTTAGAAAACCCCATCATCTCAGCCCCAAATCTCCTTAAGCTGATAAGCAACTTCAGCAAAGTCTCAGGATACAAAATCAATGTGCAAAAATCACAAGCATTCCTATACACCAATAACAGACAAACAGAGAGCCAAATCATGAGTGACCTCCCATTCACAATTACTTCAAAGAGAGTCAAATACCTAGGAATCCAACTTACAAGGAATGTGAAGGACCTCTTCAAGGAGAGCTACAAACCACTGCTCAATGAAATAAAAGAGGACACAAACAAATGGAAGAACATTCCATGCTCATGGATAGAAAGAATCAATATTGTGAAAATGGCCA
>NW_016806413.1:2826538-2828973 GCF_001698545.2 Rhinopithecus bieti
ANCATCACTCGCCATCAGAGAAATGCAAATCAAAACCACAATGAGATACCATCTCACACCAGTTAGAATGGCAATCATTAAAAAGTCAGGAAACAACAGGTGCTGGAGAGGATGTGGAGAAATAGGAACACCTTTACAGTGTTGGTGGGACTGTAAACTAGTTCAACCATTGTGGAAGACAGTGTGGCAATTCCTCAAGGATCTAGAACTAGAAATACTATTTGACCCAGCCATCCCATTACTGGGTATATACCCAAAGGATTGTAAATCATGCTGCTATAAAGACACATGCACACGTATGTTTATTGTGGCACTATTCACGATAGCAAAGACTTGGAACCAACCCAAATGTCCGTCAATGATAGACTGGATTAAGAAAATGTGGCACATATACATCATGGAATACTATGCAGCCATAGAAAAGGATGAATTCATGTCCTTTGTAGGAACATGGATGAAGCTGGAAACCATCATTCTGAGCAAACTATTGCAAGGACAGAAAACCAAACACTGCATGTTCTCACTTATAGGTGGGAACTGAACAATGAGATCACTTGGACACAGGATGGGTCTTGTGTCCCATCACACATCAGGGGTGGGGGGAGGGGGGAGGGATAGCATTAGGAGATATACTTAATGTAAATGACAAGTTAATGGGTGCAGCACACCAGCATGGCACATGTATACATATGTAACAAAGCTGCACATGGTGCACATGTACCCCAGAACTTAAATTATAATAAAAAAAAATTTTTTTTAATTCTTGGCTTGTTTCCACTTTTGGGCTGTTACAAGTAATTCTGCTAAGAATATTCATGCACAACTTCAGTTACTTCTACTTTTTGGCTGTTATGAATAACATTGCCATGAACATTCATGTACAACTTCTGTGATTATGTTTTTATTTTTCTAGGGCATATACCCAGGAGTGAGATTGTTAGGCCTTAGGGTAACTCCGTGTTTAACGTTTGAGAAACTGACAGACTCTTTTCCAAAGCAGTTGCACTGTTTCACATTCCTAATGTATGAGGGTTTCAATTTCTCCATATCCTCACCAATACTTGTTATTATCTGCCTTTTTTATTATACCCATCCTAGCAGGTATGAAGTGGTATCTCATTGTGATTTTTATCAGCATTTCCCTAATGACTAATTATATTGAGTATCTTTTCACATGCTTATTGGCCATTTATAAAACTTCTTTGGAAAAATGTCTATTCAGAGATCCTTTGTCCATTTAAAAATTGACCTATTTGTCTTTTTATTGTTGAGTTGCAAGAGTTCTTTATATAGTCTGGATACAGGTCGCTTATCAGGTATATAATTTGCAAAAAAAAATTTCCCATTCTGTGGGTTGTGTTTTAATTTTCTTGATGGTTTCCTCTGAAGCACAAGCACTTTTGTTTTGATGTAGTCCAATGCGTTTTCCTTTTGTTGCTTGTGCTTTTAGTGTCATATCTAAAAAACTACTGCTGAATCCAAGGTCATGAAGATTTAATCTATGTTTTGTCCTAAGAGTTTTATAGTTTTACCTCTTATATATAGGTATAGGATCCATTTTGAGTTAAATTTTCTATGTGAGTTCATTCTTTTGCATATGGATATCCAGTTGTCCCAGCACCATTTGCTGAAAAGACTATTCTTTTCCCATTTAATTGTCTTGCATTTCTGCTTCACTGATGCCAGGTACGAGTGGAGGTTCAGTTCCTTACTCAACAGGGGAGTGGGATGAGGGGAAAAGGGAGAGGATTAAAGCAAGTAGTGTGGAAAATCAATTGACCATAATGTAAGAACTTTTATTTATTGGATCTCAATTCAATTCCATGGATCTATGTGTCTCTCTTATGACAGTACTACACTGTCTTAATTACTATAACACTGTAGTATGTTTTGAAATTAGAAACTTTGTTCTTTTTCAAGATTGTTTTGGCTATTTTGGGTCCCTTGTATTTCCATGTGAATTTTAAAATAAGCTTGTCAATTTCTGCACATAGCGCAACCTGAATTTTGATAAGGATTATATTTAATCTGTACATCAATTCAGGCAGTATTATTATCTTAACAATACATTATATGTCTTCTGATCCATGAATATGGGAAGTCTTTCTATTTATTTAGGTTTTCTTTAATTTCTTTCAACAATCATTTGTAGTTTTTAGAATTCAAGACTTGCACTTTTTCGTTACATTTATTCTTAAGTACAGACGGTCCCCAGCTTATGATGGTTCAACTCACAGTTTTTTGACTTTACGATGGTGTGAAAGCAATATGCATTTACTAGAAACTGTATTTCTCTCATGATGCTGGGCACCTCCCCGTCAGCCACATGTTTTTGACTTACAATATTTTCAACTTGTAATGGGTTTAGCAGGATGTAACCCCATTGTAAGTGGAGGATCATCTGTTTTATTCTTTTAATGCTTGTGTACATTGGA
>NW_016806413.1:2829182-2862586 GCF_001698545.2 Rhinopithecus bieti
TTTTTTTTTTTTTTTTTTTTTTTTTCCCAATGCCATTCTCAGATTGTTCATTGCTGGTGCATAGAAACTAAATTGATTTTTGTATATTGGTCTTGAATCTTGCAACCTTTTTAAACTCATTTATTCTAACTTTTTTACTCTTTAGGATTTTCTATATATAAGATCATATCATCTGCAAAAAAAATGTATTTTAACCTCTTTCTTCTAATCTGGATTTCTTTTAATTTTTTTCCTTACCAAATTGTACTAACTATCACCTCCAGTATAATGTTAAATAGAGGTGGTGACAGCAGACATCCTTGTCTAATTCCTGATCTTAGGGAGAATGCTTTCAGTATTTCACCATTAACTATAACATTATCTGTGAGTATCATTCAAATTTAACAAAACAGCTTTAAGTTTCTGGGCTTTCTGTCTAGTTAAAACAGACTTTTCAAAGTTAAACATATGTTCACCTAAAATTTCCTCTAGAATTTTATAATTTTATTTTAATTTTATTTGTTGTATTTTCAGTTCTATAATTCCTTTTGGTTCTTTTTTTATAATGTCTATTCCTTTGCTGAGAATGTCTATTTTTAAAGTTGTCTTATAAGAATTTGTTAAAACTTGATGTATTTTCATGATGGCTGCTTTAAAATTCTTACCAGATAATCCCAGCATCTAATTCATCTCAGTATTGGTGTCTGTTGATTTTTTTTTTTTTTCATTCAAGTTGAGATTTTCCTGATTCTTGGTGTTATGAGTGATTTTTCTATTGTATTCTGGGCCTTTGGGATATTCTGAGACTCTGGATCCTATTTAATTCTGTTTTTAGCAGGCAGTCCCCATGTTTAGGTGTAGCATACAGAGCCCTTCTTTGGGCTCCACTGACATTACCTCAGCAAAAGTAGAGCACTGATTCTCACTCATTACAGAAAGGTGGGGTAGATGTTCAGCTTGCCCCTTGGCCCCACTGAGAGTTTCTTGGTGAAAGTGGGGTACCCACTTACACCACCTCATTACAGTTAAGTAGCTGTGTAAGTTCAGTACCCCACTGGGCCTGACAGGCACCAGGAGAGGAGATGTGGGGAACAGAGTCCTACCTCCCACCACTCACTCCACTTCATGAGGACAGGTGGGTGTGGAGGTTCACTGCTGACACCAGGGAGAGAGGATAAAGGATAGTGGGGACAAGCCTTGCCTGGCACCACCTCTTTAAGTCAAGCATTGCTGGATGAGGACAGAGGATCATCTCACCACTGGACCCTTTTGACATTGCCCAGGCAAGGGAATTAGAGCACTGCCTACCTCTACTGGGTGAGGGATGGAAAATCAGCTCCTCTTTCAGTCCCAGAGGGGAATTGGAGTTACCAGCTTCCTCTAAGCAGGGAATAGATCAGCACCACCTCCACTTCCACTCAGAGGTTCACCACAAGGGAATCAAATGCAGAGATTATTAGGCAGCCTGTGTTTTTCCTACCTTTCAGAGTCTTCCTATGCTCATTTGTTGTGTTATGTCCAGGACTTTTTAGTTGAAAGAAGGAGGACCTAGGAGAAATTAATCTACTTCATCTTGGCTGGGAATGGAAGTTTTATTATTTTGTGTTTTATGTTTCAGTCTTCAATACATCTGAAATTTAGTTTTGTGTAAGGTGTAATGTAGGGTCCAACTTTATTTTCTTTCTGATGGATAGCCAGTTGTATCAGTCTAATTTATCAAAGAAAGCATCATTTTCTTATCCAATCTAAATAATACCTGTTCTGTATCTTAAATTCCAATATATACTGGAATAGATTTCTAGCTTCCTTATTCTGCTATCACCATACTGTTTTGACACCAGGAGTTTTGTAATGTATTTTACTGTTAAGCGAGGCAAGTACAACCTTACTGTTTTTATTTTTAGATTATTCTTGGATATATACCCTTCTTTATAAACTTCAAGTTCATTGTGCTGTGAAGGTTAACTTCAGCAGCACTGGAATTGGCTTGAATTGTTTTCCTGAAATAAGAGATGAATCTTCATGGCATTCACCTCTAGTCAAGGTATGAAATGTCCCAACTAATGTTGCCTTGTAACCATGGTCTACACATATCCCTTCTGTTCATGTTGCATCAACTAAGTCAAATTATATGATCATGCCTGACTTCAAAAGGGTGGGAATGTAATCCCCCTATGGGGAGGGCTTTGGGGTGTTGGTGAATATTAATCCACCTGTTGTATTAGTCTGCTTGGGCTGCCACAACAAAATACCGCAGACTAGATGGCTTAAACATTTATTTTCTCACCATTCTAGAGGGTCTAAGATCAAGGTGTCAGGGTTGGTTTCTGAAGAGACCTCTCTTCCTGGTTTGCAGACAGCCACCCTTTAGTGTCCTCACATGGCCTTTCCTTGGGGCTCACTCAGAGAAAGAACTCTCTGGCATCTCTTCCTCTTCTTATAAGCATCCTAATTCTATCGGATTAGGTTCCACTTTTATCTCATTTAACCTTAATTATCTCCCTAAAAGCCTTATCTCTCAATATGGTCACATTGTGGGTTAGGGCTTTAACCTATAAGGATTTTTTTTTTTTTTTCAGCAGGGAGCAGTGGGGAGGAGATACGATTCAGCCCCTAACACCTGTAATATGTTATGGGATGCTATGATGCATTGTTCAGATCTCCCTTCCGTACTGGGGCACAGTACTGTGCAGATATTGCCACAGCTACTGACTCACAGCTGAGTCCCTCTCCAGGAACTGCCCTAGGCCAAAGGGAAAGGCCTCACCCACTGTCATACCCTATTCCTGGGGGATCTTGCTTCAACTGAGACAACTCCAGGGCTCAGTTGTAGGACCAGCTGAGGTCTCCATGGCAGCTGCATCACACATAGCCCGACTCCTCCTCTGCCGACTGCTGCTTTTCTCCCTCTTCCTCCCACAGAGGTTGATCCTGATTAACTCCCAATAAATTCACTGTATGCCAGTCTCCATCTCAGAGTCTGGCTCCTGGGAACCTGACCTAAAATGAGCCAAGTCCACTCAACTCTGAAACACAGGCTTTTAGCCACTAACCATTTTCACTCTCTGGACACCTCTCCTGCTCCAGCTGTCTCTCACCTTTCTGACACCAGACCTGGTCAGTCTGGGGTGGGATTATCATAATCCCTTACCTCTCTGTCCTGGAATATGCACACACATCAGCATCTAAAGAAAACTTTATAATTACGAATCTATTGAGACTACGGGATTGCAAGCCCGTGACTTCACCTTTATTCTTTGTGAGGAACAATTTGAACATATGGGGCACTAATTTCCTCCTCCTGTTCTCAAACAGGAACTTGAGACACATATAGAGTTCCCTTTGCTCTATCTTTCAGAACAAGAAGGTGGCTCTGTCCCTGGTACAAACTGGAAACCCTGGGCCAGCCCATTATTACACTTGGGGCTGGTTGATCATTGTACAGAAAGGAGCATGTTGCAACCCAAGTCATAAACTCATGGCAAGTACTAAGCAGTTAAGTACAAAGCAGAAATCTTAAAATCCCAAGGTAATTATCTTTTCTGTCTTTGAGCAGGAGCCTGGCTTCTCCTTTCCTCAGGCCCCTCAAAAAGAAAACTGTACATTACATTGTAATTCATCTTTGAAATATTTGGAAACTTCAAGCGTAATTGCTAATTAATGGGCTGGAATGTACAATTAAGGTGCCAGATTTACCATCACTATGGCCCTGCAGTTGCCCTCTTGGGGACTTTCTGAAACCAATGACTTGATAGTTGGTGGGGACAGGGATGCTGCACAGGGAGCAGAATGGAGAGGAGAAAAGCAAGGAACAACAAGATTACTTTCCAAAGACTGTTATCCATCATCATATGTGTACAGAGAGGTATCTACATGTGCACACCAATGAGATTGAACATTGGGCGTCCCGCCACACCTGAGTCCATCTGGTCAGATTTATTTAGCAATTTCTTGCTGAATCTCAGATCTGAACACTGAATAGACTTTGATAACATCACCTGAGAGGTGGGCTGGACTGAGGGCCTCTCAGTCCCTCTTCAGCTGCCTAGGTGACAGGGAAACAGGAAGAAGCTGGTCCCCTCCCCACCATGTCTGTGAAGGTGGCATCTCCAAGGCCTGCTTGCTGTTGCAACTGAGATACTGTGAAATCAGAGGCCCAGAAGTATTGCTCAGGTTTGAGTCATTCTCACTGCCCAGAAGCCCTCAAGGTTGGAACAGATCTCCCCTGAAATGTTGCCTATTGGGTTGTTTTATCATCAAGTCTGTTATGATCCAGCCTCAAGTCAAAGAGAAGATCCACTCCTTCTGGTCTCTTGGAAGACCAGAAAGTAAAGAAGTAATAATGGCTGATACTTATTGAGCTTTGCCTGTGTCCCAGGTGCAACTGTGAGCCCTTTAGCTGATTAACTTATTTAATCTTCACCTCAATCCTATGAGGTGTCCTATTATCTCATCCTGCAATGAGAAAACTGAGGCATAGAGAAGTTAAGTAATTTGATGGAGTTCACACTGATATTAAGTATTATGTGTGGTTTGTGGGGAGGGGGTGCCTCTAAGCTTTGGCCTCCAGGAGCCTTGTTTCAGAGCTCATCATCTCCCCTGCTATGGTGTGCTGCAGGGAAGCATACAAATTTGTTAAAGAACTTTTTGTTTTTTTAATTTGTTTGTGTTTACGTTTTTAACTGTAACACTTGTTTGCAAGCTTGCCTCGCTCCTTTGGGTGCACAGGTTTCCCTTTTAAACTACAGCTATCTCCCACGAGAGCTTTGAGGTCACCAGCTTTGCACAATTCAGTATGAATTAATGACCTAGCTCACCTTCTGCAACCAATGGCCTTTCTCTGGATGACAGGTCTGGGGAAGGGGAGTGAATTTTGAGAGCTGGGAAACATCTATTCGGAAAGAGAGATCAACTGTGGAATCGGACACTGCTCTGTGAATCAAGTCTCCGGACAACCAGGGGCCATGCAGAGGGCACTGGGAGGCTGGGGAGGAGCTGCTGCAGCCCAAGAGGACTTCTGAGAAGGAGGGGAGGTCACCAGAGAAAGACTGCCTGCTTTACGAATGTGTAGGGAGGCATGGGCCCCTGAAAGCCGTCTCATCTTGTGTGTTCAGTCTGTGCATTCACCCTGGTTGCTGCTGGCTGCACTGCCCTTCAGCTTCATGTTCCATGTCCTGGACGTTTCAGTTTGTACCCGGGCTGGTGATCCAGGTTCAGCTATACCGCACCTGTCCCTGCAGAGGATACAGTTCCTTATACACAGGTGGCCACATTCTACATTGTATTTCCACTCCGCTTCCCATGCCCTGCCCCCACCTCTCTAGCCACACTGATTAAACTAGCGGAGGGCACCTGAAGTACTTCCTATGTTCGGATAGACACCTGAATTCTCAGCAGCTGCTTGAGATGGTTTCCCTCATTCTGATACCTTCCCACCTCTGGCATTGTGTCTCTCTCCTCTGCTTCAGGACTTTTTCTGGCACAAGGAGCTTGGTCAGATCAATGGGGTTATGGAGGAGGGAGACATAATGCCCTGGGGTCATGCCTCAACCAGTTAGGGATAAGAGTTGGTAGATAAAGGCTCAGCCTCCTCCTTCTGCAGGGGGAGAATTCTGTGGCAGGTTTCCTTCAGTATGGCACAGGGTCCCCAGCAGGATGCAGCCTTCCATGCTTTGGAGATAAATTGCCCCTTAGCACACTTTTATTTGCTTTCCTCCCTTCCTGATCTCACTTCCCCATTATCCCAGCAAAAGTTGAGATAAGAACTTGGGTGCAAGCGTTTATTTGTGGGAAATCAAGGGAAGGAAGAAGGAAAGCCAAAAAAGGGTTCCTTAGTGAGCAAGTTGCTTCCAGGCCACTTGGAGATTTTTAAGAGAGTACAGAACCCTGCTCAGTGCTGTCCTGTAGAAGAGGGAAGCTGTGGGGTTCACCTACCCAGTCCGTCGCCTTGGTGGTGGAGAGCTGCCACTGGGAGGGAGCATTACATTCCTGGTACTTTTGTGCCAAGGCTGCTCTGAAGCTCGAGAATGCCTTCAGGCAGGAGGAGCCAGAAAGCAGGCGCTGCCTACAGGGATCTTCCGAGTGGGCCTTAGGAGTGTGGGTGGGGTGCCAACAGGAGCTGACACATCTGTGAGTTCATGAGGCCTTGAAGCTAAAGCAAAGCAGAGGCTTAAACAGCAGAGGTTTATATTTTATCAGAAACATTGACCCCATGCCCTATTTTTGCCTCTAATTGTTCCACTTTATTTCTGAATGTTGGCACCAAGAATTTGTTCTGCATTTCTGCGGACTCTAGAGGCAGAATCAGACCCTCCTGAGCTGATAAATACATTCTCTAAGACCTGCCTCTCTTTCATTTTACAGAGGATTTGAGTCTTTGTTATGGTGACGGAAGTAAAAAAACAACTCAAATAAGTGGAATACTTATTCGGCATTAAAGATTACTATTGCGGGACATTGCACCATATCTTTTTTCTGGTGAATTATTAATAAAGCCTGTTCTTGTTTAATGCTCGCTAATAATTTCTAAAAACAGATCTACAACTTCAGCTGTAAATGCATGTCCATGAATCACTCCACTAAAACTCAATTGTATGGTTAGCAAAAACCTCTGATAGAACAACCTCATCTTTTCAACCTTCTTCTCTGGAAGCCCTGCAGAATGGCAGACAGACCACATTAAGACCTAGGAAGAACAAGAGGGGGAAGTTGAAATAAAGCTTTCCAGGTCTTCAACATCCTTGTTCAGGGAATAATGAAGAGAATGAAAATCTGGAAAAAGGACATTGAAAGAAGTGACTTTCTAACTGCTAAATTTGAGTCCAGGAGAGGAGCAACCCCACACAAAGTCCATCAGGCAGCATCAGATGCCCGGCATTTTCCTCAGAGCAACCCTAAGGGATAGGTGCTCTGCTCCCTGATTAACTCAGTGGAAACCTGAGGTTCAAAGAGGCCTGATAAAAGGCAAAGCTAGGGCTCAAACCCAGGACAGTGTGATGCCAAAGCCTTGGTCTTCCAAGGACTCTACTGCAGATCAAATGGCTTTAAAGTTCACATAGTTTCTTTCCCCCATGAGGGAAAGGAATAAAAAATTCACACATCACCTTATTCCCTCAAGAAGGAATCTTGGGGATAGAGATGAAGCAATTGGCAAGGGCTGTTTTGAAAATCCTGTCAAGGAGATTCTGACATCTGCTCCAATCCTTTCATTAGGAACCACTGACTTTCTGCTCAATAAACTGATCCTATCCCAAATGCCACTGGATTGGATCAGTGTCTTATGGAGCCACTCACTCAGTGGATATTGACTTAGTACCCACAGTGGCCAAATACTGTGCTGGACACTTAGGGTCCAACAGGGACCCAAACTGGACATGCCCCTTGCTCACAGTCCACTGCAGGGATAAGCATGAATTGAATATAAAATCACCTCTGTGATGCCATGAGAGCCCACCTCAGGGAATGTGACCTCGGGAAGTGATGACTGAGTTCTGATCAGAAAGTGAAGAACTAACAAGGGACAAGAAGAAGGAACATTCCAGACAGAGGACCCAGCATGGACAAAGGTCTGGTGGTGGGTGCTGAATGCAGACCACTGCATTAGGAGGGAAGGGGTGAATGTGTGGGAGATGACATATGGTGGCCAGGCTCTGCAGGGTCTCAAAGTCTGTGTTGAGGAGAGCAGTGGGAAGACAACCTGGGCTGTAAGTAGAGGTGGACATAATTCATTTCCCATTGTGAAAAGATCCCCCTGATTGCAATGTGAGGACCATGGCAAAGAGGACCAGAAGGGAGTCAGACGGGACACAAGTTCACCAGTCCAGAGATGGTAGCAAGCACCCAGGGCAAGGGAAGAGCAGCTGGGACTCATGTGCCTGTGATGAAGAGTCAGAGCCAACACAAGAAACATTTAGGAGGTAAAGTCATCCAATCCCAGGGACGGACTGGACAACACCAGCATTTAGAGGAGACAGAAGAAAACATCAAAGATGCCTCTGACATTAGCAACTGGATGGATAAATTGTAGTGGACTAAGATGGGGAAAGGTCCTGCTATAGTTTGGGTGGGTGCTGGGGGAATCACGTGTCCAGTTTGACCTCTGAAATGCCTTGGAGATTTCCAAGAGAAAATGTCAAATAGGTAGTTGGAAAGATCTAAGCCACACAAAACAGTGTGTGAGTCTTCCCCTTTTTTGTGGTGGAACTTCAAGCTGTAGTCCTGGATGGGTGCTAGAAGGAGAGGAAGCCTAGAAGGACATTGTCTCCTTTGCAGGCCTACGTGCCCACCCAAAAGACCCTACACTGTCAGAAAAGGCATCACCAAAGGCAAGCCTAGAAATAGGTGACAGTGTGGGCTCCAAGGGAGTGTGTCTGGAAGGCGGAGGTGGTAAAAACGTCGCATGGTATTGAAGCATCAGGCGCATTGAGAGTTGAGAAATGTCCCTTGGACCTTGGACTGGGCAATGTGAAACTCAGGAGAGCACCTATGTCTAAATGAAGGGAGAAGCCAGGCGGAAGTGGGCTGAGGTACCAGCAGGAGAGAGGAAATGGGGTCGGTGAGCACAGCTCTCATTTCTAATTAGTTCGGTTGTGAAGGGAGGAGACAGAGGGAAGAGAGGGGAAGAAGAGTGTGGTGGGAGAGAACCGTATTTAAATGGAAGAACAGTGGCAGTGTTTACAAATGAGGGAAAGGCTCCAGGGGCATCCACAGAGAGGTGGGTGCCCACAGCCCTCATGAGAGCCCTGCAGTGGCAGCCAGTTTCTGGCAAAACCAGGGTGTATCTGTCTGTCTTCACGCCTCTCCCAGTGCCTCCTCTGGCCCCTGGGGACCTTGCTTGTCTGTGATGTGCAGCCTGGAAATGCAGGGGTTGGTGTCCCTGGAGCAACCCTCAAGAGTGTGGGGTGGAATTAGGTGGGTCAGTGCCTCAGCCTGCCTGTCCTCAAGCAGGATGCTTCAAAGTTGTGCTCCCTGTAGTCTCCCAGAGGGTCCCCAAAGGGCACTGAGCCCCACTTGCCCCTAGTTTGGGGTCATGTATTAACTACTCTTTACTGGCTACTCTTTCTCTCCCTTCCCTGCTTCACTTCCTCTACTTTCTCCCTGGACTTCCAGGGATTACCCAAGTCCACATCTCAGGGCCTTCTTTCGGGGCACCTAAGCTAGGATGGGGTAAATGTCCTAGGAAGGCAGGCGGCATTGGGATGCCAACTGGAGGCAGAGGAACTCTTCAGTTTTTTCACGTGGAAAGCGAGAGAGCAGAGGGGTGAGTACAGGCAAGCTTCCGGGTTTGCTATCAAGAAGAGAGGTGAGGCTGGGCACGGTGGCTCATGCCTGTAATCCCAGCACTTTGGGAGGCCAAGGCAGGCAGACCATGAGGTCAGGAGTTCGAGACCAGCCTGGCCAACATGGTGAAACCCTGTCTGTACCAAAAATATAAAAATTAGCCAGACTTGGTGGTGTGCATCTGTAATCCCAGCTAATCGGGAGGTTGAGGCAGAAGAATTGCTTGAACCCGGGAGGCAGAGGCTGCAGTGAGCTGAGATCATGCCACTGCACTCTAACCTGGGCGACAAGAGCAAGACTCTGAAAAAAAAAAAGAAAAAAAAAAAAGAGAAGAGGGTTGAGTCCTCGCTGATGTCTTCCACACGTCTGTAATGGGGTCAGCCAGGTCACCTGCTGGAAAAGAAGCAGGGAGAGGTAGATCAGAAATGTAAACTTTCTAGAGAAGGTTGAAATAATTGGTGTGAGAGTGAGATGCCCCAAGAAAATAGGAGGGTTTCTAGGAATATTGAGGGTCCTGTTGAGGCTGGTAATCAAGAGTTTGTGATGGAATCAACCTGCCCTGTCGTGTGCATTTCTGCAGCAGCCCCCAGCTGCTCTCAGGCAGGGAAAGAGAAAGTGAGCAGGTGGGCTCCCCAAGAGGGGCCACATAGGCGGTAATGCCAGAAAGAGATGTTGAAATCATGAACCTGTGTTGGATAAGGAGGAGAGAAAGAAAGGAGAGAGGTGATGGAGTAAGACAGGGGCTGGAGACTCTCCCTGTAGAGGGCCAGGCAGTGAATGTTTTAGGCTTTGGGGTCACACCATCCCTGTCACAACTACCAGAATCTGCAGTTGTAGCAAGAGAGCAGCCGTAGACAGTACCTGCATGGGCAGGCTGTGTGTCAATAAAACTTTACTCACAAAACAGTCAGCCTGTAGGACTCAGCTCGCTGAGCCGTGGAGTAAGATACAGAGGAGGGGCCGGGTGTGGTGGCTCACGCCTGTAATCCCAGCACTTTGGGAGGCCGAGGTGGGTGGATTACTTGAGGTCAGGAGTTCAAGACCAGCCTGGCCAACATGATGAAATCCCATCTCTACTAAAAATACAAAAATTAGCCAGGCATGGTGGCATGCACCTATAATCCTAGCTATTCATAAGCCAAGGCAGGAGAATCACTTGAACCTGGGAGGCAGAGGTTGCAGACAGCCAGGATCATGCCACTGCACACCAGCCTGGGCGACAAAACAAGACTCCATCTCAAAAAAAAAAAAAAAAAATACAGAGGAGGGTTGGATTTAGTGTCTTTAGAAGTGTGAGGCTTTAGTGAGGATGAGTTCCAGGGTGTGGCTAGGAGGTGGTTGGAAGGAACCAAGGACATTATTGCTGGCAAGGTGGAGATACTGACAGGCCTGGGAGTCGAATGGTCATCCATGAGAATACAGACATCTCCCAGGACAAAGATAGAACTTCGGGCAGGAGAAGGAGTGGAACCTAGGTTGCCAGTCATGGATTAATGCAGGAAGGGCCTGGAAGTTCAGCAGATGGCAGCAGAGAGGGGTGGCTGAATAGCATGCACTCCTCAAAGAAGCAGGGCTGGTTGGCTGGGAAGGTAGTCATCATCTGGAAGATCCCAGAGGGATAAAGGCATAAAGGGGTGAAAGATGTGTTTGAAGCAGGTGAGCACTAGGCCTGGTGGCCAGGGGTCTTGTCCCACTGATACATTTTCTATAGAAATTAAGATCAGTTTTCCCCTCAGGAGCCCAAAGGAGCTGCTGACTTCTGCTGCTGAAAATATCTACATTCTCTCCCCATGTCCAACCAGGGTAATCTTTCAGAAGCCTATTTCTGACTGTCTCTCCCACGGCCCAAGAACCTTCTATGGTGAACCACTGCCTACCAAGTAGATCCCAAAACTTTTTAGCAAGACATTGAAATCCCTCACCATTTGTCTCCCACCTACTCTTCTAACTCACTCACTCACTCACCCATCATGCTTCGGTAAACCAAATATCTAGTATTACCCATACCTGCTCCACAAATTTTCACTTTTTCCTTTATGTCTTTATCAGAAAGACTTTCCATTTCCAACTCTCAACCCCTGACCCATTCTTCCACACCTAGCTGCAGCGATATGTCCACAATGAACCACTCCCTGGGACCTCAGCAGATGATCTTGCTCCCATCTCTGTACTGCCAGAATGGAATTTGGATAAGATTACAGCTGACACAGGCTAAAAATGTGGGGTCCCTTAAAACCTGACATTTCCAAACTGTTCAACACTGGGGGGTGATGTGGAGGGGGCTGAGGATGCAGGTTGCTGGCAGCCTATGCTGGCAGCCCCAGTGCATCAGCACCAGCTCCCAACTCAACACAGCACTTGGCAAAGCAGGCGCCCTTCAGCGATCCTCTGTTGTTACCTGCACTGGCCCTTGAGTATTCTCCAACCCACACACTCACCATCTCAGACTATTCCTTCCAACTGTGCAAACATCTCTTTGAAAGAAATTCTGCTAAATATCCTTTTCTCTTTCCCATGATGTTCCCTGTGAGTTGTGGCAGCTCTAATGGGCCAGCAGTTCTTGGCCCCTGCCAGAGCCACTGCCCCATCTCTACCCCCAGCAGTTATTTGGGGCTGCCTGTGGCTCCTACTCAACTGTGACATCACTACGCCACCTTTTCACCTCCACACCGCCTTGCACAGTACCTGGTACTCAGCAGAGGTTTACAAAATATTTGCAGAAAACATCTGAGCTGGCCCTGTGGTTGTCTCATCCTCTTGCTCCCACAGGCACAGCTCACTCTGCTGGTTTGGACGGACCCTCAGAGCTGACCCTGCATAGCTGAGGGATGTTTAAGACATGGGAGCCTGGGAAATATGGCATTGGCCCCAGCAGCATGTTCAAGGAGAGCAGTTGCTATAGGATGACACCACCAGGACTTCTGGGGAAAAGGACTCTAGTCCAAGATGGAACCCACCAATGTCACAGCACTTGGCCCCTCTACCCCTTTAGGGAGCAGGAGCCCCACACTCACCAGGCTTGGTCCAGTCAGCCTCCAAGCCTGCAGCCCCAGCTCCCTACCAGAGGGCTCACCCAGGCCAAGGGTGCTGAACCTTCAAAAGCACAGGACCAAGGAAGTGGCAGCAGCTCCACTGAAGGCAGCTCCTTCTACCAACTCTCTCAGGGCCCCTTGGGGCAGATTTTGCCTTGGAGACTCAAAACTTCAGTAGTGTGGACTCAGCTCCAGGCAAGTCCAGCTCCCTTCCCTGGACTGGAGTAATCTGGAGGCACCCACAGGGGCCAGCTCCCCTCATCAATTCTACATCTTCCTGAAAATGTACTTTTAAGCCCCTTAATTGCATTTCAGAGATAACCCTGCAAGCAAAGTGGCAGGAAGAGAAACCATAGAGAGAGGTTGGTGGTCAGGCTCTTTGTTTTAAATCAATCAAACATCTGCGACTAATGCAGCTTTGGGCTGCTCCTCAGGAAGCATTAGCCCTATTAGTAGGGGCTGGCAGGAACACAAAATAAGATATTTATGGGCTGGGCACGTGTGCATTACTGTGGGGACCACAGGGCTGGGGTGGGGCTGGGGAGGAGAACGGCACAGGTCAGCATGTTTGTGCAGCTCACCTTGTGGGGTCCATGCCCAGCAGGGTGACAGAGAGCCCCAGGTTACTCCCATGGTGCCCCACACATCTGGGCACTTTCACATGTCTCTGTCTGCTCAGTGAAGAGGACTCTGCCTTCCTGCCCTAGCTCTGACAACAGCTGGAAAACTACAGCAAGTCATCCTGTGACTCTGGGCTCTGGGCTTCAGTCATAAAAGTATAGGGAGACATTTGTTCTCTGAAGTCCCTTCTCTGAGCTTTGAGCACATAAATGTGTATGATGGGTTGGGGAGATATTTTGCTACTTGAAACAACAACTGTCTTCTCAGAAGGGAATCCTCTGGTTTAACACAAAGCCCTTGGGTGGTCTAGGTGTCAATTGGCTTGGAGCTGTGTTTGGGAATAAGGAGGGAGTGACAGGGAGAGAGAGGACTTCGGTGCGGGCAGGAGGAGGGGCGGAGAGTGGGACTGGAAGGGAGATGACACACTCATAGTGTGAAGTGGGATGAAGCAGCTGTGAGAAATCGCTGGTTAGAGACAAGATGCCTGATGCTGACGTGGAGCTATTGAGAGCAGTGTTTAACAAGGCTCTTCCCAGTCCACGAATCGTTAGTAAAGGTTCTGTTATAAGCAACTGCCTTGTGCTTGTGGTTGCTTTGGGAATAGAGTCAAGAAGGAGTTGCACTTTGTGATGGATAAAAATAAGGGTGAAGGTAACAAAAGAGTCACTGAGACAGAGCAGGGAGCACAGAGGACAAGAATTTCTCAAAATCTTGAACCAGGCTTCAAGGGTGGCCCCCAGGATGGGGGCGAAGCTGGGCAGCCTCAGCTGACATTGGAGTTTGCACAAGCAATGCAAGACAAAGGCAGACCTGCTTCCCCCCCATTTGCTGAAAATTAGTGACTGACTGTCACTTCATCTTTGGAGTGATGGAAAGATCCAGTGTGTAGAGACAGACCCGGCTGGGTTGACACTAACTCACCACATGACCTTGGTTAGTTATTTCCTCAGTATCAGGATCCACATAAAAGGCAGAAAAATGCTTTCCTCCCAGGACTGCTGTGCCCACTAAATGGGAACATGAATGTTTCTTAGGCACTGCATCAGTTAACTGCTGTTGTTTAACAAACCACCTGAAAATTTGGTTGCTTAAAACAATCGTCTTTTACTCCAGTTCTGTAGTTTGGGCTGGTCTCAGCTGGGTGGCTTTTCTGTTGCTCTTGCCTGTGAAGCTCATGAAGCTTTATTCACCTGAGGCTCGACTGGGCCTGGGTGGTCCAAAATGTCCTCACTTAGAGGTCTGGCATCTGACAAGCTGTTGGCAGAGGTGCCTTGGTCAGAATCCTTTACACGGCTGCTAGGCTCCAGGAGGGAAAGCCTCAATGCACAAGAGCCTACCAAGACTTTGCTTGCATCACATTGCCTGATGACCCATTAGTCAAAGTAAGTAACATGGCCAAGTCCAGAGCCCATGTGGGCAGGGATTGCTCATGGGCCTGGATAGCATGGGGTGTGCTTTGTTGGGGGCCACGGTGGTAATAATCCACTACAAGCACTTGGCAGAAACAGAAAATCTCAAGGAAAGTAAATGCTATATTCATATGTTTCTGTATTCCAGCATCATCTCCACCCTGGACAGGTCAGGGGAGCACTAGGAGGTATGTCAGTGCACGGCCTCACCCAGCTCAGCATGGGCTGGCCCAGAAAACTCCACGGTTATTCTTATTTATTCCCTCTTAGTATAGGTGGTGTGCTGGACAAGCTGGGTGGGGCTAAATCCACACCAGCAAGCCCAGTCTCATTAGCATGCTCCTTCCTTGGCCTTCCCAAGGCACCATCACTGGGTATGATAATAGAACCACAAAACAGTGTGTATGTAACAGTGGCCTGCAGTTCCTGGCACTCAGCGCTCCCTGCCTTCCAATTCCCTCAGAGAAGATCACAGCACTCAAGGTGGAGTCAGGCTAGCTGTGTTCTGCCCTGGAGGGCAGTGGAACAGGCACAGGGACCTCTCACCCAGTGCACCTGGTGCCAGCTTGCAGCTGTGCCCACTGGGTGTGAACCTGGCTGGAGTAAGGACCACGGGTGTGGAGCCAGACTTGAATACTCTCATGCCTCCTTCCCCACCTGCCATCTCACTGATCCAATTGGTCCCACCTCCAGCCACACCTGCCTGTTGGGGTTTCTCACACCATCCCAAGTTTCCTTCATCTTGGGGCCTCTACACCCAATGTACCCTCTCCCCTAACAGCTTTCACCTTCCCTTGGTCAGCTCCTCCTCTTCCTCTAGGTCTCAGCACAAATTTTCCATCCTCTGAGAGCTCTGCCATGTCACTCATCCCTCCAAGCTGAAACTGACCATCTGGCATCCTCTCTTGAAGCACCCTCTAGTTTTCCTTTGTGGTGGTTTATCTCAATTTGTCACTGTGTACTTACTTGTGTGAATATCTGCTAAGCATCTATTTCCACATCTCATATTCAGCTCCCTCCATGAGAGCAGGTTCTACCTTTGCTTTGTGCATCAGTCTATCCAAGCATTTGTGGGGTGCTGGGAATACAGCAGGCACTTAACAGACATTTATGAGTTAATTAACAGATATGCATAGAGCTTGACTTATGATTATTGATGAATTGTCATGAATACTCTTGCAGACAGCCTGGGAAAGTGTAACAAGAGTCAGGAGTAAGGGTGGCTGTAGGAAGTGCCGGGACACATCCCAGTCGCTCTTGTGTGTGACTCAGGATGTCCAGCTCAGGAGGGCCCCAGCTCCCAGCCACCGGTTTCTAGCTGCAACCCTAAGTGGGGATGAAAGAGGGGATGTGAGATGCTGCCTTAGGAGCCCAAAGCAGAGAAGGCACTTTTGTGGGGAGCTCACTACAAAGGGGCCCCAGTGGAGATGGCACAAGCTAAGGAGAGAAAAGAGAGGTGTGAGGGCCAGACGGTGCGGCATGTGGTTCCTCTGTGCCCCTCACTTCCTCCCCTCCCACTCCTCAACTCAGCTCTTTTATTCAACCAATGATGAGTCTTGACAAAGTAGGCTCCTATAGCTAAGATGGACCCAGGAGAAAGAAGAGAGCCACTCCCTTTCCTCTGCAGATGCCTTCCTTCTTCTCTCCTGCCCATTTTTCTTCCCCCATTTACTGTAGTTGGAACCTCTCTGACCTCATCAGCCTGTGGGTAATGACGGGTTGTGGTCACAGATGGAGGCTGGGCCTGGACAAAGACTGCTGTGTGCCTCCAGGCTGAGGGTCTATGCTTCACTCCTCTCCCCCCTCAACCCCAGCGATCTTCCTTCCTGGCCCCTCAGACTGAGTGCCATGGAAGCTCCTCCCATACGCCCAGACAGCCCCAGATGGGGGTCCTGTCACACGGTTCCCCCACTAGGCTGTTGCCACCAGACTGTGAGGAGGTAACTCTTTCCTTATCCCTGGGGGTGCCCAGGCCCTCCCTCCTCTCACTGAAACATCCCCCTCCTGTCACTAGCCGTAAGTCAGGATCGTCCCCAAGAGTTTGGCAAGGGCTGCAACACCCTCCCAGGCCCAGTCAGGAACCAAGGCCCTACCTCAGAGGAGCTAGCCTTCCAGGGACAGCCTTCCACTGTCCAGGTGTCCCAAGGCAGAGTCACTGCTTTGCCTCCAAGAGCAGAAAAACCAAGTCCAACCCCAGACTGTCCCATCATAAAGCCCATGGAGGTTCTGTGAAGCCCAAGGACTCAGCAGAAGAGGAGAGAGGGGAACCCGGGCCTTCAGTCCTTGTCCAGGGTCTTGGCAGCTTTGCACTGCTGGAAGTGATGTCTTGGCTACCCTGCAACTCCCAGCCCTCCTGTAAGTAAGTTTAGAGAAACCTCAACAGTGATTGAAACAGGATGGTCTTGGAGGGCAGGGAGACAAGGACACAAGGTTTGGAGCAGGGTGGGGACAGCCTCACCAGGGAGATCTTTCTTGATCTCATCAGAATCCTGACATCTAGGCAGGCTGTCAGCAAAATTGTTTTGTGAACAGTCTCCTTCCCCTCAGTTTTAGGTGTCTCTAGCTTCATGCAGCCCTTCACTCAAGATTCATTTCTTCACTCATTCATTGCTTCAGTGCTGGAGCAGGCACCAAGCCATGCCTCAAGTTTCACAATGCAAAAGCCACACACAGTCTGTTGGGGGACAATGGGCAAGTAAACAGACCCTCACACAGTGAGTGGGAGGCTATGGGACTCCCTAGAAGTGTATCTACCCTGATGGAGGGGGCTGGGCAGAGGAAAGATTTGGGGAGGTGCTATGTCTTAGAGAATAAGTTAAAGATTATTCCAGCAAAGAAGCATGGGAAATTCTGGAAAGGTAGGCAGATCCACAGAACCTTGTAAGCTGTGTCAGGGAGTTTGAACATGTCCTGAGAGCCATGGGGAGCCACTGAAGGGCTTTGAGCAGACTAATGTGGCCAGATCTGAGATTTTTCATGGTCACTCTGGCAGCAGGGTCAATAATGCAATACAGAGTATGAAGCCTGGAGCAGGTGTCTCCTCAAGATTTCAGCCCTTCTAGCAAAGCTCTCAATGCTAAATCCTTACCTGCCCCCTACCCCAGGTTACCAGTTTCTAGTGGTTTCTAGGCCAATCTCTCCCTAACACTCCCCTCCACTGCCCTATCAATATTTAATCACCCTGAGTCTCTGACTTTGGCATGTGCCCATGGCACCTGTCTCCATGAGTGGTGGCACCTGTCTCCATGAGTGGTATCACCTACCCAGCAAACTATCTAAATACCATCAACTTCTCTCTCTTCCTTACAGCCACATGATCCATTCCCAAGTCCTAGTGATTCCATCTTCTAAATTATCTCTTCACTTCATTCCAACTTTTTTTTTTTTTTTTTTTTTTTTTTTTTTTTTTTTTTTTTTTGCTTCCTTGATTCTGGCCATCATCTTTTGCCTGAATTTCTGTATTTGTGCAAATACAAAATACAAAAAAAATCCTGTATTTGCACAAATACAGAAATTCATGTAAAAGATGAATGTAAAGGCCTTTGTATTAGTATCTGCACCATGTAAATGTCTCTATAGTAGTCAGGGTAGACTAAATGATGCTGCAACAACAAATCTTAGTGACTTAAAGAATGAAGGATTTTCCCTCATTCATACTGCATGTCCATTGTGAGTCAGAATTTTCCTTTTTTTTTTTTTTTTTTCTGAGACGGAGTCTCACTCTGTCACCCAGGCTGGAGTGCAGTGGCATGATCTTGGCTCACTGCAACCTCCATCTCCCGGTTTTACACCATTCTCCTGCCTCAGTCTCCCGAGTAGCTGGGACTACAGGCTCCTGCCACCACGTCTGGCTAATTTTTTGTATTTTTAGTAGAGACGGGGTTTCACCATGTTAGCCAGGATGGTCTCGATCTCCTGACCTCATTATCCACCCACCTCGGCCTCCCAAAGTGCTGGGATTACAGGCATGAGCCACTGCACCTGGCCACCCAGATTTTTCTTAAACACATATATGATCATGCCTGATTGTCATATATCCTTTCCACTCCAATACTATAGTCCTTATTTCTGAAGGATTGTGTCTGTTCTAAATTCTGTTTCCCACAACTGACTCATTGCCTGGCATAAGGAAGTCAGGAAAAAAATAATTGTTAAGTGAAAGAGAAAGGATACAGCTCACACTGAGATATTCATCTTCAACAATGACTTATTACATTACCTTTGTTTTGGCCAGGATATAGGTGAAGATGTATATAACGGAGATACAAAAATGATAGACGCTTCACTGAACTAAAGTTATATATCTTGCTCATATAAAAGTCCCAGCTGTATGAGGGCTCTGCTCTGCAAAGTCACTAAAGCCCAGGCTCCTTCTGTCCTTCTGTCTTGCTGCTCTGCCATTCCTAGGTATTCCCCTTGTCCTCATGATCAAGCATGGCTCCCCCATATAGCCAGCAGGAAGGGTAAGAAGGGAAAAAAGACACTCCCCTTCCCATCAAATGGGATGACCCAAAGGGTGTGCAAATCAATTCCCTTCCTTCCCTATTGGCTAGACCTTAGTCACATGGTCATATCTAGATGCTAGGAAACAGGATATATGGCTAAGATGGTCAGCCGTGGCAGACCATTGAAGGAGAGATTTGGGACAGGAAGTTTTATGTTGCATCCTCCAAAGATTATTACCTTCCTGTGGCTTGCCCCATCAGGGAGCTGTGGGCCAGCTAGGAGGCAGCACATGCCCAATCCCAGGCCCCTCCCTTTGTTTGTAAGTTCCAGTTCTACCAAACAGGGACCTGCTGACAAAAGACAGGGCTGTAGAGCCAGCCTGAAGGCCCTGGGACCTTTCTATCCACATAGCAGGAGAAAACTCAGCTATGCCAAGAAAAGGCTGGCTGGGTCTCCCAGACCACACGCCAAGTTGTCTCAAGCCCTGTCAATCTCACCTCCTGTATCCTGTGTTTGATCTTGCCTCCACCCTACTATTGGCCGATGTCTTATTCCATTTGTGTTACTAAAGGAACACCTGTGACTGGATAATTTATAAAGAAAAGAGGTTTATTTGTCTAACAGTTCTGCAGGCTATACAAGAAGCATGATGCCAGTATATTTCACTTACGGCAAAAGGAGAAAGGGAGCCAGCATGTCACATGGCAAGAGAGGAGGAAAGAGAAGGGGAGGGGAGGGAAGCACCAGGCTCTTTTAAACAACTAACTCTCATGTGAACTAATTGAGTGAGAATCCACTCATTACCATGAAGAGGGCACCAAGCCATTCATAAGGGATCTGCTCCCATGACCCAAACATCTCCCATTAGGCCCTGCCTCAAACACTGGGGATCAAATTTTGATGTGAGTCTTGGAAGGGACAAATATCCAAACTACATCATCAAGACAGCATCATTTCCAACCTGGACACATCCACAGGCTTCTGGCTAGTCTTCCACCTCCCTCTCAATCCCACTATCCCCTCTCCAATCCATTCTCCACCTCTATTAATCTGATAATGCTACCTCCCAATAACACAATCTCCAATGCCTTTCCCTGCCAAATCTAGTAAATCCCAAAGACTTCACTTCAGCCCTTTGTGGCATAGCCCTTCTGCAACTTCCAATATCACCTCCTATATTCATTTTCAATCTTGCATAACAAATTAACAGAAAATGTACAGCTTGAAACAAGAAAACGTATTATCTCACATGATCTGTAGATCAGGAATCTGGTCACAGCCTAGATGGGTCCTCTGTTTAGGATCTCACAAGGCTTCAATCAAGGTGTCATACAAGTAGGTTCTCATCTGAAGGCTCAACTGTAAAAGAATCTGCTTCCAAACTCACCCAGGTTGTTGTCAGAATTTATTTCATTGGAATTGCAGGAACAAGGGCCCCAGGTTCTTTCTGGCTGTTGGTTTGAGCTGGCCTCCAACTACCTATGACATGGGCCTTCCTAAATGGCCCCTTACTTCTTCAAAGCCTTTCTAAAGCAACTCAGCTAGTAAGGCAGCCTTGCTAACATGATTACAGGAGTGACATCCCAGTGCCTTTGCCATTTTCCATTAGTTAGAATGAGTCAGCTGGGTATGGTGGCTCACACCTGTAATCCCAGCACTTTGGGAGGCAGAGGCAGGCAGATAACTTGAGGTCAGGAGTTCGAGATCAGCCTGCCCAACATGGTGAAACCCTGTCTCTACTAAAAATACAAAAATTAGCCAAGCGTGGTGGTGGGCACCTGTAATCCCAGCTACTCAGGAGGCTGAGGCAGGAAACTCCCTTGAATCTGGAAGGCAGAGGTTGCAGTCAATCAATATGCACCATTGCACTCCAGCCTGGGTGACAAGAGTGAGACTCTGTCTCAGGAAAAGTAAAATAAAAAATAAGTGAGTCATAGGTCCTGCCCACTCAAGGGGAGGGGATTATTCAAAGATATGAGCACCAAGAGGAGGGGATCATGGGGCCACCTGCTCACCATATCTCCCAAGCACCACAGGGTCTAACTGGGTGACTTGCAATTCCCTGACCCTTGGAGCTTCTTTATCTCTTGGGGCCTGAAAACATCTTATTTTCCTTGCTTTTCTGCCTCCCTCCTCCCACCACTACATCTTACCCATCTAACTAATGTATTGTCTCCCTCCAAGACTGAGCCACTTACTCTCGATAGGGCCTCCTGATTTTCCCACCTCCTGATCTCAATCTCAGGCTAAGAAGTGACCTCCTCTGGGCCCCTATGGTGCCCCATTACCACCTTGGGTCACTCTCTGTTGGATTGCCTGTTTGCCTGACTCATCAGCTGCCCACCCTCACCATACACACTCCATTGTAAAATCCCACAAGATAGAAGCTGTTTCTGTCATTTCTGAATCTCTAGAGCTGGCATTGAGTACAGCATATAGTAAGTGCCTAGTAAATGTCTGTAGGATGGCTGGAGATAATTTTTATGAAGAGGTCTAAAAGAGAGTGGCTGGAAACAGTGATATTCAGGTTAGGCCATTCCAGAGGGTAATATCTTCCCTTTAGGAAAACACACACAGGATGTTGTCATCCAACCTGTACTGCACAAACTGGTCTGTGGAGCACTGGCATTACCTGGGAGCTTGTGCAAAAGATGGAATCCTTGACCACATCCCACCCCACTGAATCTGCATCTGCATTTTATCGAGATCACCATGTGATTTGCATATATGTTGAAGTTTAAGAAGGCTGGTAAAAACATCAAGCACTTCCATCTGGTCTAATCATGGGCTGCAAAAGCAATGGGGAGAAACCCAAATCACGTCTCTCTGCCCCCACCACCTCCAGGCTGTCCTTGCTGTTAATTTGTTAACTTATCTGGGAGTATTCCCCTGGGAGTCTTTAACAATTGCTCTAGTTAGGAAGCCCTCGCTCTTCTCTGCTGGGGCTCCTGCTGGCTGCAGATTCTACCTTGAACTCTGTTCTGAGTAGAAAGACCAGACAAGTGTTCAGGTGTGGGGCAGACAGAATTCTTCAGCAAGACCTGAAATCTAATGTGAAGTCTTGCTGATCTAGAGGATCTGAGAGGTCAAATCACTCCAAAAGCAGTGAGGACAGGGCTTATTGACTTTCGTGTCTGTTCAGCTCTTGGAATCTGTGGGCTGAGGGATCCTCTGGTGAGTTCATGCATGAAGAGAAACATGATGTCTTATGGTAATATTTTGGGACATATGTGGTGCCCATCTTTCTGGAGAAAGTGCCAGGACCTATCTGCCCCAGTGACCTGTGACTCTTGTTATTCAATACCTGCTCTGATTCACGGGGCTACACAAGGCAAGGCCCGTGACCCCTCTGGGCCATAGTTCCTCATCTGAGTAGCCTGAAGAAGAAAGATTATTGTGAAATACTGACTACAGTTTGAGCTGAGAAAATATTTATTTATTTATTTATTTATTATTTATTTATTGAAATGGAGTCTTGCTGTGTTGCCCAGGCTGGAGTGCAGTGGTGCAATCTCGGCTCACTGCAACCTCTGCCTCCTGGGTACAAGAGATTCTCCTGCCTCAGTCTCCCAAGTAGTGGGGATTACAGGCCCGCACCACCACGCCCAGCTAATCTTTGTATTTTTAGTAGAGATGGGGTTTCACCATGTTGGCCAGGTTGGTCTTGATCTCCTGACCTCATGATCCACTCACCTCGATCTCCCAAAGTGCTGGGATTACAGGCATGAGCCACTGTGCCTGGCCCCAAGAATATTTCTTTCAGGGGGATCTTGTTTTTTCTGGGAGGAGAAACATCTTGAAAGACTATCTTTTCTGAACAACTATACAGGCAAAAACAAAACAAAACAAAACTAGAAATTGTCACCAACATGAAATTAATCATCCTAAAGCAACCCTTTGACCAAATCACTTCACTTCTCAGATGATTTCCAGGACTTCAAAGACCTGATGTATTCATCCTAATTCCCCATCAGGGGTCCCAGCCACATCTTCCACATCCCCTCTCTCCATACCCTGGGCCCGGGTCTGATTCTCCTGCTAGTCACCAAGCACGACTTGCACTTCTGAATATGTGTGCGTGCGCTCCTGAAATCTCTCCTCCTCCTCCAGGAAGTCTCCTTTGATCACCTCCATCCCTCCAGCCAGTCATGAGCTCTCTTTCCTCTGGTACCTTTATCTGTGCTCCCATATAGCCTGGTAAGGAAGCTGCGCTTTGTGGAGTTCCCTCAGGGCCAGGCCCCTCTCCTCAACATTGCTTCTCCTCCTGCAGAGGCCAGCACAGTGCCTCCTCACCACGAGAGCGTTTCTCACACGTTTCACTAATACACCTTTAATGGCAGAAGACAATGTTGAAGCCCCCGAGTCCTCTCAGGAAGCAGCCTCCATCTCTCATCCCTCCACAAGCACATTTCTTTGCTCCTGCTTTAACATTAAAATTCATGAATCTTTGCATTGCACATAATCATAGAAGAGTGTTTATTTTAATATAAAAGTCATGATTTTCCCCAAGTCTTCCAGCACATGCAATACTCTGGGAAGATGTGCAGCTTCCTGTTGCCTCCAATGAGAGCTCTAAGGCTGACATTCCCACTGTTGAGTACATGAAAATAGGGCTGGACGATAGTTCCAAGAGAAAGTCACCTCCCCACCAGGCCAGCTGAGCTTCCGAGGATGGAGATCGAGGGGTTGGGTTTTCAGTTTGTACCTTATTCCCTGGCAAGGCTCTTGACAACTTGCAAAACATCTTCACACCATGAATACCCTCTCACTTGAGGTCACAATGAAATGGAAGGGCAGGGAGGGCAAGAGTTATTATCCCCATTTTACAGAGAGGTTCTGGGCTCTCTGATGCTCCACAGTTAGAAAATAATGAGGCAGAGCTAAAAACTCCTTTCTAAATTTTCCCAATACATGGAGTGTCCTGTTATTGGGACAGCTGGTCAAACGGTGCTACTGAGGCAGGAATTCTACCCTACCCAGAGCACATGTGGAGCTCACTGGGAGACAGCTCAAGCCTCCGTCTTCCTGAGGACAAGACCTATCCCCCTACCCAAAACATAACCCCCACCCCCACCCCAGCACACACATCAGCCCCTGGGCTTGCAAACTCATGCTTCCAAACTAAAGTCCTCAGGAGCCCTTCTCTGACCCCTTCCAAAGGCCAATAATTCTTGCTATAAACCTGTGCCAGCCAAGAGGACCCCAACACATACCCAGAGCTAGAAACCTGCCTTCTAGCCACAGAGCACTGAAGGCAGCTTTCTGAATACGCTGAAGAGGAAGCTGGAGAAAGAAGTTTTTTCAAACAGTTCTTCACCTCCTCCACTGCCTGTGCTTTCCTGGCCCACTTGGCATTCCCCTGCCTGCAGAGGGAACAGCTCCTAGTTACGGCACTCAACTGGAAATGACGGTGACTGCAGCGGACCCGGATCTTCCACAGAGCCCCCTTTCAGGGGAGAGCATGGATGGCAGAGCAGGGTGTGGGCTCACCTGCTGGATTGCTGCCTTCAGGCTGCCGGGCAGCATCCTTCACATGGGCCCTCTGAGAAGAACGCTTCAGGGGTGGTGTGCCTTTCTATAGGAACTGACAACCCAGAGACTCTCCCACTGTGGCTCCCCAACCAGAGCCCCTGCCTGAAGGATGCTGTTGCCCACCCTGGGGTAGATAGTGCCCCAGAGGGAGGCTATACACTGGAGGCTCTTCCTTAGCAGAGGTCAGCTGTGCCACACACCACTCTGAGACCCAGTTTCTTCATCTTCAAAATGAAATAAAATCATTGGATCCACTTAGCCTTCCTTGTGTCATGGAGGTGGAGAATCAGTTCCCCAAATTCATCTCCAAAGGTGATTAGATGCTCTGACCCTAGACAAGAGGAAGGAGATTTAAACCAATGCCCATAAATGTCCATAATCCTCCTGGAATAAGTGGATCATTTCAATACAAGTGGGAAGGGCCATGATGGTGATCAGGCTCAGATGCTATGGAGGCAGAGGAGGGCCCACAGTCCCCTGGGGAGGTGGTCCAGGGGCAGAACACCACCCACTCTGCTCTCCACCTCTGTAGGTACCAGGATGAGCTAGCACTAACTCTGTGGCCAAGAGGGCGAGGCATAGAAATGGGGCACAAGCAATGGAAGACGTGAGAACTGTTGCTGCTGGAGATGGCACACTCCCTCCATGACCACATGGGGACTCAGGCCTGGTGTCACCAGAGTGGCTTTCAAGAGAAGCAGGAAGTCTGGGCTTATATGTGAAATTTCCCAGTTTTTAAAGGTGGGCAACTAGTTCCATTAAAATAACAAAATCGCCCAGCCAACTTTTCATGGACCAAAAGAAACTCATTCTCTCCATGTGCCTGTGATTGAGGGTAAGTGGGCTTCCTGGGTTCTCGGGGATCCAGGGAGGGAGGGAGGGACAATTCCACAGCCTCAGTGCCACGAGGAGAGAATGCCTGGGCTGGGGAAGGCAGCGTGTGATGACGGATGTGGCCCTTGGGAAGTGTAATGCAGGGGAGAGTAAGTCAGCAGGTAAGTCAGACAGCTCTGAAACTTTGCTAGAAAGTTCTAGCCTGAAATAAAAAGCTGCCAGAGGCTCCCCTCCTCCTTACATCTCCTCCTTGACACCAGGGCCGGTCTCTGCAGGCCAGCAGCTGCAGCAGGATGACTTGCAGGTTTTGCTGGCAGAGCAATCTCCTGCCTGGCTGGGGCAGAGAGCAGTTCCTCTGGCCACTGCCCGTCATGCCATAGCTGCTGGGCCTCTCAAGTGTCTGCCTGAGGTCTGGAGTCTAGGGTCTAACTACGTGTAGGACTAGGGGGTCGGGCCCAATTCAGCTTGACTGGTCCAGTTCTCCCAGTCCTTAGCGTTCATCTTCCTTCCCCTGCCAGATGAATCTCCTTTCCAGGTTCTGCTTCCCCAGCAATTCCCAGACAGAGACACAGTCCATCTCAGTTGCTGGATATTGGCTAATTGATTGGGTTTTGCTGCTCCTGCTCAAAGTCAATTGAGAAAGTCCTCAGACACCACTTTGAAGGGGAAAGATGACTCAGGTGGGATAATTTCTAATTGCCCTAAATTCTACTCTCATGGAATTGGAAGGGACTTTGTAACACACCCCCAGCCCCTATTTTCACACAGGGACCCTATTAAAGCATCCAGAGAGACAGGAATCTACCAGGTTTCCCAAACCTTGGAAAAAAGGTCCCCTCCTCGTCACCTCCCCCTAGGGAGAAAAGTAGAGCAGGCTAAGGGGAGAAGTCTCTGCCCCTGACCACGACCACAACTGGGGGACCTTCATTTCTCCCTTCGCTTAACTGACAGAAATGTTTTCCTCTTTTGAAATGTGGAAACAAGAAAGCCATTTCACTGCTGAAAAACAGCCTTGGAAGGCGAGGATCAGGCCACCCTCAAGAAGGCTTTGTTGATTCTCCAAAATATTCCACAAAGTGTTGATGCAAACAATGCACTACTAATTAAATGAAAAAAAAAAAAATGATTCGAGTACACTGTTCCTTCCTCAAGTCTTTCTCAATCTGCAAACTTTAGACTTTTACCATGAAGCTTATCCTGCAAATTTTAAGCAAATTTTATTTAAGACACTTCAGTAGAACTCTCATCCCCCAGATAAAGAGTTTAATACAGAAGAGTGGATGGCTTAAAGCACCTGATTTCCCTCTCATATAACCACTTGTGGTAATGAAGTTAATAAGATAAAGGCATTGCCGTTTTCCATTAAATTGTATTGCTCTCAAAAGAAATCAGAATCAAAACTTTAAACATTTAAAAAATCCATTTCAAATCATGGACATTAAGAGATGTAGTCTGGAATACTGTCCCCATTGCTTGACACATAAACAGACTTCAGAATAACACATCATTAAACCTCTCTAAGTTTTCTTGTAGTAAAATGAAGTTAAGTAATAGTCTTTATGAATACCCAGAGAACTGTGCACTTATAATATGCACACCTTTCTATTTGTATATTAGACTTTAATATTAATCTATCTCTCTCTCTCGCTCACTCTCTCACTCTCACTCTCTCTCTTTCTTTCATAATCCTTGTTCATACTCATCTCCCGGGAATATTGTGAGAATCAGAGAGGCTGATGTACTTGGCAATGATCTGTAGACCACCAAGCATTAGAAGAGGAAGAGGACACCCATCATCACAGAGCAGGTGGCCTCACACGCCCACACCTATCAGAACTGGGATTGGCAAGAGGCAGTGGGATGGCATTTAGAGAAGAGGCTGGAAGAAGGCAGATTCCACCCCGCACCAGCTGTGCTGCTTAGGCAATTATTTGACTCCTCTGTCCCAAGTTTATCTGCCTGTAAAGTGGGCACAATAACCATTGCTTCACAGGATAAACGCCAACAGGGTGTGGTAACTATGCAAATACATGACAGCCGCCTCCTACAGCTGCCCACACCTCTCTTTTCCCCGCCTACCTGCTGGCCTTAGTCCTTCCTTGCGCTCTCAGTGGCTGCTGCTGTCTGCCCAGCCCCCCTGCTGCCCCTCTGCCTGCTCTTCCTGTATGAGGGCACTTTGGGGCCAGATGCCATGCAAGATGACACGGAGGAGGCAAGGCAAAGCTGGCCTCAAGAGTCCACCCTGGCGTCCTGATTCTAGGCCTTCTCAGATTCCATTCTCCCCTTCTCTGTTCACAGACCACTCTCCTGCTCTCTTCATTAAGGCGTTTAACCTTCCAAAGCCTCAATATACTTGTGTGTAATAAAAAGAAAAGAAATAACAGGTTCAAGAAACCAGACAGCAGGATGAGGATAGAGGTGAGAGCCTTCACTCTTGGAAGCATCTTTTCTTGGCTCTGAGTGGTGAAGCAATGCACCCGGGGTCACAAAGACAGAGGTGGCAGCCAGGATTTTAGCCCAAGTGGCCTGACACCAAAGTCTTGCCTCCCTCTCAATGCAGCTGTGTAGGGGGGCTAGACCCCAGTCTTCTCCATCTTCTTCCCTGATGTCCAATCTAAGCACAAGCAAGGGGCTTGCTATGGAACCACAGCTTCAGACAAGCCCCAGCCACACCCACCTCCACTGAACGGCCACCCCTTCCTGCCAGTTTGATGCAGAGATAGGAGCTGTGCCAACGCAGAGCTGCCCCCAGTGGAGAGGGCATGGAGGGTGGAGCTGATGCTCATCTCTCAGCACTGCTTTCCCAGTCCCAATATCTAGGTCACCCTCCTAATCCCCAGTGTGATGACTCACCGCTCGCCTCTGTCACAGCCTGATAAAGAACTCGAGCCATTAAGAAATGGAACAAATTACTAAATGGGAGGTACAAGAGAAACCCAGGATTAAATTAGTTCATTATTCATAAATCATAAATGACTCTCCCTCTCACTGATGCTTGTCTCTGTCTACCTACTGGTCTTGCAAGAGTGACAGGCTTCTACAGGTAGGAGGTCAGAGACTCAGGAGGCCCATTCTGAGCGCCCCAGGGGTGGCAGCCACTTTTCCACACAAGAGCTGGGCTGGCCTCGGCCCCTGTTGCCTGTGGGCTGCTTTCTGGACTGCAGGGTCTTGGAACTGAGTCGCCAGGTTTGTAGGGCGAACACTGCAGCGCCTGCTGTGTCATGGAAGGGTTCTAATTCCTGAGGTGTCTAGTAGGGTTGAGACACAGTTGTTGTGTGGGCTGGGTTGCCTTTGTGAAGTATGTCACCTCTGTGGCTTGTGTCACCTCTGTGAGCCATGTCACCTTTGTGGGCCGGGTCACCTCTGTGGAGTGTGTCACCTCTGTGGGCCAGGTCACCTCTGTGGAGTGTGTCACCTCTGTGGCCTGTGTCACCTCTGTGGGCCATGTCACCTTTGTGGGCCAGGTCACCTCTGTGGCCTGTGTCACCTCTGTGGGCCATGTCACCTTTGTGGGCCAGGTCACCTCTGTGGAGTGTGTCACCTCTGTGGGCCAGGTCACCTCTGTGGAGTGTGTCACCTCTGTGGGCCATGTCACCTCTTTGTGGGCCATGTCCCCTTTGTGGGCTGTGTCACCCATGGGGGGGTGTCACCTTCTCAGAGCATATGACATTTCAGGGCCTATGTCATTCCTGGAATGTGCCTCCTCTCTGACGGGCGTGTCTCTTGACTGAGAGTTCCTTGATGCTTTTCTGTCCTGGCTGGAAACAGGAGCAGCCTGGGCCCCTCCCAGGGCCTGTCGTGCTTGGAATGAAGCCAGGACGGAGAGGGACCAGGCAACCCAGTGCCAAGGACGCCAGGGCATCTGTTCCCTAGTCCGGAAGGAGATCCCGCCCCGCTCTCAGTCAGGCCCCGCCCTTCAGGTCTGCAAGCCTCCACCAAGAAAGGCGGAAGGAGCCGCGGCTGTGTCTCAGGGAGCCGGAGAGGCGGGGCCAGGGAGGAGGCCGGAGTGGGCTAGGGAGGGAATGAACCCTACCAGGATACTGGAAAGGGACACGAGAGAGAGGAGCCGCCCCCTGCTGGTCACAGCTGGGAAAGGCGCTGCAATCACACCCAGTCCAGGGCAGGGCGCCAAGGGAGGAGGAGAAACTGCAGCGGTTCCGGATGGACATCTTGTTGCTCTTAGTGTCACCCCAGTTGCATGCATGATTCCTAAGCTATGGGTCAGGGAGTCCCAAACAAACAGCAGTGTTATTCTGGAACTACTTGGATGAGGGCATTTTCCTAACTAGAGCTTACTGGGATTGTGCAAGTGGCAGGGACTACTCTCTAGGTCACCCGACATAAGGGGTCAGTTGTATTTGAAGGGTGAGCCAAGGCTAGAACAGAGGTGAAGGGAGGTGAAAAGGTGACCAAACAGCTGGGTGGTGCAGAGTGCCTGACAGCAGGAGATGGGCACAGGTTCTTACGTAACAGCAGTAAGTGACATATGTTAACAGCCTGCCATGTGCCAGCTATACCCAGGGTCTCTGAACCTAGCAGTGTCCCTGTGCACATCTCACAGGTGAGGAAATTGAGGCTTAATAAGTGACAAGTGTCTAAGGCAGGATTTTAATCCAGGTCTGAAGAACTTCAAAATCCATGTTTTATTCATGTCACTTCTGAATTTGGGCCCATTAGCAGGGCCAATGTGCTGGCATCTTAGCAGCAGCTAAAGGAGGCGTCTGCAGCCCCCTCTTGGTCTTGCCACACAGTCCTGGCTACACTGACATTCTAATTGGGAGGAAGGTCAGATTTTTCCATTCTCCGTATCCAAATTCATCTTGTCCACTTTGATTCTTGGATTTGATCACTTCCCACCCCACCTCTTACTTAACTGTTCCCTGGGCAAAATTCCAGCCTTAGCCAGAAGGGCACTGTTCCTACTGAAGTCAGAAGTCAGAACCTCCTCCCTTCAGCCTCTCCAAGCGCCTTCACAGGCGGCTCCTAGACTCAGCCTGCTGCTGACATGCACAGACAGTGCCCTGGCCCGTCACTGAAGCTCCCTGGGATCCCACAGCCCATCTGACTCGACACTGATTTTTACAGCTTTGCAAATAGTTGCCTTAGTTCCCTTCCCCTGAATGCATTATAAAGTTAAAGGGAGAAAAAGAAGTCTTTAAAAAATCCCCCAGCTATCTTAATTAACATGCAGAATGCTTTTCTGGCAGTGCACAGGCTGTGATAAAACGGGAAGCTTCTTAACACAACATATATTTAATCTGTGGCATTCGCTTCCACATGAAATTCAATCAGATATTTTAAGGGAGTTAACAAGGGCTCTCAGATCGAACCGTGAATAAATGCAGGTGTGATAAATACACTGAAGCTACTGAGATGTTTTATCAAATGATAAAGGTGTTGAGTGGGGTGGGGTTGAAGGACAAACCTTAATTCTAATTCTGTACGTTGTCAAAGAGGGTAGGAGAATTTATTAGACAATGCCAGGGTGATCTAATGACCCATTGCCTCTGAAAAATCAATTCAACTTGCTCATTTGTTCTGTTTTTCCAGGAATCTTTAATTCAAGTCTGCTGTATGCCAGGCACGGGGGAGGCAGTGACTGACCAATAACGCAGTTCCGGTCTCTGCCCTCAGCCCCAGCTCTCCCTGACAAAACTCACAATCTAATAGGGAAAGGTGGATAATAAACAGGTAAACAAATGCAAATAATAATTTCCAGTTGGGTTAAGCAACAGAGTAAATGAGAGGGTGTTCAGGTAAGACATCTGCGAGGAGTTGATACTTGGAGTGAGACCTGAAGGATGAGGCAGGGCCTGCCATGCACCAGGGAAGAGCCTGTGGATGCTTCTGAGACCACAAAGCCCGGGCCATGTTGGGGGACCAGAAAAGAGCTGGGACTTGGTGAGCAGGCAAGCACTAGAGCAGCGTTTGGTCGCATAGGTAAGCCTAACCACTTATCCTTTCTTTTTTCAAGTTTAAGGTTTCATCTGCTACAAATCTGTGGAGAAGGGATGGTTTATTTGGCTGCTGGTGTGAGGAGAATAGTTCACTACAGGGAGAAAAATAAAGCCACATCTTCCATCACATAAAAATGCGAACACCTAAGAGATCCAAGACCTCGCTATGTGAAAGCCAACAGAAATAAAGAGTTAATAGGAAGGAAAGGAGGGGAATATCTTTGTGTTGTTGGGATGAGAAGGGTGTCTTAACATAATTCAAACACATAACCCTCAGATGAAAACTGGGTGAATCTGACTATACCAAAATTGAGAATTTTTTTAAAAGAACGCTTTAGACAAAGAAAACAGCTAGGTGAAGACTTGGAGCAGATTTTGCGTTGTCTAAAGCCAAAAGATAATATCTAGAATAAGAGTTGGCAAACTACAGCCCACAGGGCCAAATCCAATTGGTTGCCTGTGTTTGTAACTAAAAATAAATAAATAAATAAAGTTTTTTTGGAATACATCATGCCCATTCATTTATGCATTTATGTCTATAGCTGCTTTTGTGCTACATCAGCAGAGACAATATGACCTTCATAGCTTAGAATATTTAATATCTAGCCCTTTACAAAAAACAAAACCAACCAAAAAAAAAAAAAAACACCTGTGTCAACTCCTGAACTCCTGATCTAGACTACAAGGGAAATGGGTAGGAAACTCACTAGAAAAATTGGCAAAGGCTATGTGTATCCAATTTGCTGGACGGGAAATGAGCTGGCTAACTAATACCTGATGAAATGACTAATCTTGCCAGAATTCAGAAAAGTGCAAATTGAAGCAATATTGAGATTTCTTTTAGTGCCTATCATATCTTGAAACATTGGGAAAGTAAGTGTGAGGAATACCTAGAGAACTAGTAAAGCATTTCTTGTAAAGATGACTTCTGGTTGTGTATGGGAGGGTGCCTATGGAGGAGACTGGTATGTGAGTCAATGGACTGAATGAGGAAGATCTGCCCTCATGTGGTCAGGCACCATCCAGTCTGCTGGGGGCTGGAATAGAACAAAAAAAGATGGTATAGGATTTCTCCTTTCTCTCCTAGAGCTGGGAACACTCTGCTCCTTCTGCCCTTGATAGAATTCCAGACTCTCTGGCCTTGGGACTCCGGAACTTATACTAGCGGTCCCTCAGGTTCTTGGGCCTTTGACCTTGGGACTCCAGGATTTACACCGGCGGACCCTCAGGTTCTTGGGCCTTTGGCTTTGGACTGAGAATCACACCTTGGTTTTGAGGCCTTTATACTTGGACTGAGCCACACTACTGGCTTCCCTAGTTCTCCAGCTTACAGATGGTAGATGGTCCATCATGGGACTTCTCAGCCTCCGTGATCACATGAGCCAGTTCCCCTAATAAATCCTCTCTCCTATATCTGTATGTATATCCTATTGGCTCTGTCTCTCTGGAGACCCTAATACAGTAAGTAATACCAAGTGCTGGTGAATATGAGAAAAAATAGGGATCCTGAAGCTATCAATTAGAGTGGAAATGTGTCTAACCATTCTGAAGAGCATCTTGGCAGCATTTGGTTGAGCAATAGGAGATTGCCAATATTGACCCTGAGAAGGATTCCCTGGGAAGGCCTCCTGTGCCCCGCTCCCCACCCCAGTCCACTGGAAAACAAAGTCAGGCATGAGCATTGTTGACTGTGCACCCTGCATGGAACTCGCCTCTTCCTTCATTTCCAGGAGGATGCTATTGTTCCGTTTCCCTTTCACAAAGAGCCCATGTATTGGGAAGGAAAGCAGATCCCACCCCAGCTCCAGGGCTGGGCCGGATTGGGTCAGAAATGGGCATGTGGCCAAATGTAGGCCCCAGAGATTGAAGGCAAAATTTGTCAGCAGCTTTTTGGGAAGTTTGCTATACTCTGCCAGAAGAGCTTCCAAAATCAATTCTGTCTGTCTTCTCTTGAACATGAGCTGTAAGATTCAATGACTTTGGCATTCTGGGCTTCACATCTGCTTGGACAGAAGATGATGCCAATACCTGGAAGAGGGTAAAGCAAAAAGAACTGTCGAGGGGGGAGGCAGAGCTCGGATATAGACTAGGTTAACCCTGACTCTTACTCAATCCCTGGGTTCCAGTTGAGTGGTTCAGAAATGATTTAAGCTGGCTCGTGTTACATTTTCTCACTTGCAGGGAAGGCACTCTGACTGATAGAAATCCTTTGAGAGCTGCGGGGATTCAAGTGTTGAAGGAATCTGTGCCTCACCTCCAAGTGAAGGTTGGAAGGTGGGAAACTTCTCAGAGAAGAACCTCCCTCCCACCCCCCA